>NC_056744.1:268133439-268433439 GCF_019279795.1 Protopterus annectens | reverse complement strand
GGGACTAAAGGCACAGAGGGCACATAACACAGCTGTAATAGACAGTATCCATGACCTAGCTGGTGCCATCTGTAATTACACTGAGGTCACCGATAGACATTGGGGAGAGACATTAGATGTCATCCACAATGTCATGTCCATGTGTCAGGACAGTGTGGGATGGTTGAGTCATCGATGTGGACATATGCCAGCAACATCAGCAGCTGGCAGTTGCCACAAATGTCCCTCAAGCAACAGCTGTTCCCATAGTGCCAGTACCAGCCCCAGCAATGTTGGGGGTGGGCTGTACATAGAACGTCCTAGAAGACCACGTGCACATGGCTCTGGACAGTCCCAGCAGGGACCTGGGTCCAGTGTACATCCATCTACATCTGGGGATAGTACCCAGTTTGGCTTAGTACCTGATAGCATCAGTAGCACCCCTGCCAGGCACAGGTACCGTATCCATGGCCAGAGACGGTGATCTGTAAAGCCTCACAAGTACAGTCTGTGGCTATCCCACAAATACCCGTATGTGGCAGCCACATGGTGGAACTGTGTGCATGCAGACACACACACACATAATCCAGACACCTAGGGCTAACACATACCCACACACATTACATCAATATTGGCCCATACCAGTATTCTTGCCCCTCACACACACATACACACACACACACACACACACACACACACACACACTCACATACACACACATACATGTCAATTGGATGGCTCACTGTAGGCCTCTGGCAGACCAACAAAATACTCTGTGCATATGATGAAACCTGTGCCACCTCCTGTCATCTGTGAGATCGATGCAGGAACAGGCTACCATGGTGCTGATGCACAGGGTGTCTTTATAGCAGTATAGCAATGTTAGCATGTTGTCAGCAGTAGAGTGTAATGATATGCTTGAAGGTGTAGCTGAGCAGGCATGATGCATTAAAGCTATGATTGTCATTGTAGTGTTGTTTACACCAGTGTTAGTTCCAATTGTATATTGTCCACCCATGTGCCACTTGGCTGATGTGTGCAGCATTGGCAGCATGTGTTAGAGAGTGGACAGTATGTGTGGGATGTGTGTAGCAAATATTTGCAGGTGTGCAGTTGTGAAAATGGTGGAGGTGCACTGTCTGCATGTACGTACATAGTGGACACATGGGCAGGGTGACATGCTCTGTATTACACAGTAACACTCCATAGTTTCTATTGGTGGCCAGTATGCATTGTACTACACACATTTTGGAACCTGACTACACATGTGTGTATGACATGGTTTAACACTGTGCTTTGGGTGATACTGTTACGATCTGTCATTGTTTTGCATTCTGGTAGTATACATGACTTTAACAGCCTGACCATAACCAATCGTTAGATGATGTCTTGACAACTGACACACAGATGTAGGACACACAGCAACATTTGGTTCCTTCAGGTACTATAATGTGCCAGTAACCAGTGGTATTCAGCTGCACCCATTACTGAGACCACTCCTGTTCGGCATATGGCTCTCTTAGGTACAAACAATCACAGTAGGGATATGTCTGTCCATGTGTGCTAATGCATACTGTGGCCTATACTGCATTCATCAGGTGACACACACTTCCTCCACAAGGGTATCATACAGAAAGATACCTGTTGTCAAACCCATGCTGTAAAGCTATAGGCCAAACTAAGCATAGTCATCCACCTTTACAGAACATAGTATCCCCATAGTACCACATAGGCAGTAGGCACCAACATGATGAACAGGTACCGATGTGTACATGCAACCTAGTGTTACGTCATCTCTCCTTTGATAATCACATTCCCTAAGGTATTTTGAAATACCTCGGTGGATCACATAAGCAATAAGGGGTCTGCATGCATGTCCACAAAGGTTGTTGTACACCTATAATGCATAGTCATCATTGACAGACTCTGCTGTGTTTGAACAGGTCTGACATATACCTTGGCCATAAACCCTCACTCACACAATTCAATAGAAACTGTAATGAGTGTGTGTGACATGGATGACCTAGGCCAGGCATCAGTGGCTGGCCTTGTCACAAGCATACAGATGTGACCTAAGGTCTGTGAAGCAGCAGCAGAGTTTGGCAAATATGACAACTGTGTACTTGGATAAAGCAGGATTCCCACACATGCAATAATTGAGGTAACATGTACGTATATGTATTTGCCTCACAGCTACCTCACATGTGCAATGCCTACTGATATGTCATATGGTAGTAAAAGCAAAACCCCCAACACATTGACCAACACTGTCACACACGCTCACCAAGTGCAGGATTCAAACCACTACCTAACTACTTCATGATACTAGAGGAGTACGCATCAACACAGCACACTATACACATTATTGTTTTTTTTTCCCCCACAGGTATATTTGTAGGATGGTGACATCATCAGACTTGACAAAGATTGGTTTACCACTTTTAAGGTGTTTTACCACTCTCCTAAAAGGTTGCTCTTTCCCAAGAAGCCCACACACATAGTTGTCAAGTGCAGGATTCAAACCCCTACCTAACTACTGCATGATATGAGAGGGGTATGCATTAACACGACGTGCTATACACATTACTGGGGTTTCTGTTTTCCACAGGTATATTTGTAGGATGGTGATATCATCAGACTTGACAAAGATTGGTTTACCACTTTTGAGGTGTTTTACTACTCTCCTAAAAGGTGGCTATTTCCCAAGGAGATAACACACAAACACAATTGTCAAGTGCAGTATTTAAACCCCTACCTAACTACTTCATGATACTAGAGGCATACGCATTAACACGACGCGCTATACACATTACTAGGGGTTTTCTTTTCCACAGATATATTTGTAGGATGGTGATATCGTCAGACTTGACAAAGATTAATTAACCACTTTTAAGGTGTTTTACTACTCTCCAAAACATTTGTTCCTTCCCAAGAAGACCACACACAAACTTGTCAAATGCAGGATTCAAACCACTACCTAACTACTTTATGCTACTATAGAAGTACGCATTTACACACCGCGCTATACATATTACTGCAAGCTATTTATTCCACAGGTATATTTGTAGGATGGTGGCATCATCAGACTGTACAAAGTGGGTTACATTAGGTGACATTAGGTAGGCTACATTGAAGGAATGTCTAAACACTTTGGCCATGTGATCATCAAAGGGGAGCTTACTATCTACCTGTGTCCCCAGGGCCATAATGACTTTCTCCGTACATACTGGATTACCACCTATGTGGTAATTTATGTGTACTTTGTTGTACCCAAAGGGGATGACTAGGCATTCTTTGGCATTCAGCTTGAGGGCATTGTTTTGACACCAGGTATCTGTCTCTGTAAGACACTTCTGGAGGATGTCTGTGTTAGCTGTACAGTCGATTATGGACCACAGTTACCATTCATCTGCAAACCTGTTCAGCCATACACCTCCCATGCTTGCCTGTACCTCTGAGCAGTATCTACTGAACAGGTGGGGTCCCAGGACCAAGACCTGTGGGATGCCATTTGTGACTGGCTTAGAGTTGGACATGGCACCAGCAACTCTGAACATGTGTGTTTGATCTGTGAGCCACCTGGCCACCCATCCTGTGACATAGCTGTTCATGTTTCAGCTGGTATGCTTTTCCATGATGACAGAGTGGGAATGGTGTAGAAAGTCCTTCGTGAGGTCCAGGTGGGCTGTGTGGACTACTTTCATCTCCATCTATGTCCTTGGTAACTGTTCGAAATAAGTCAACTAGGTTTAGGAGCCAGGATCTGACTTTAACAAGGTGAAGTTGTGGAGAGTCCAGTGTCTAGAGGTCTCCAATGTCTCTGTTTATGGGTTCCATGACAATTTGCTCAATAGCTCTGTAGACCAGGCTGAGTAGACATATTGGGCAATGGTGTCCATGTTCTGTTGTGGCACCCCCTTTGTGGAGCTGGATGACTGCTTGTGTATGCCATTCTTTGGGTACATAGCCTGTGGTACACTTGTGTCTGGACAGTGAATTTAGGTGAGGGTCTAGTTCCTCATGGGCCTAGTGTAAGACACAGCCTGGGACACCATCCAGTCACATTGATGCTGTATTCTTAGCTTTGGTGAGGGCTGTCTTTACCTGCATGTCCATGACATCTGGGGCTCTGCATCCTTCTGTGATGGACACAGGCCCTTTTGGGGGTGATGGGGGGGTTTACACTGAACTTGCCCCCCTGGATGTGGGCAATGAAAGTTGGTTTGGTGTATTTCTTTCCTTTTTTCAGTAGCTGACAGCACATTTGGAAGTTGACGCCTACATGTCTGGTATAGCTACCGAAGGCTTTGTGGTTGTTATTCTTACATTCCTTGGCTATTTGTCTTTAGAAACTGTCCTTGGATTATTTTATGAGTGATCATTGTTTCTTCCTCATAATGATCAGTGATGCCTTTCCTTTAGTGAAGTTGGCGCTACCATGTGTTCGTTCCCTCCTTCTGTTGTCTAGCTTATTTTTGGGCAACAACCACCTGATTGTTGTCCTATTTTTGGAGGAGTGCATCTTGGTTTTATTTGTGATGTCTCATTCCATGCATCCCTGTAGATACTCATGGGATGCACTTGTAAATGATTCTGCAGATTGTATACCATTATTCTATAGCAAGAGGGCTTTGGAATGCTCCACTTTGGTCTTGGGAAGTGTGCAGTTTGCTTTTGCAAATGTCTTCACAGTGGTTTCATTGACTGGGTGGGGGGGCCGGATGTGGATGTCCAGTGTGATTACTTCATGATCTGATATTACCAGCAAGGGGTTTATCTCTGTAGTGGAACACTGGTACCCCATGTTGGTGATGATCATGTCCAATATGTTGTCACCTCTAGTGGGCATGGTGACCAGCTGTTCCAGGGTGTTAGGGTTTTTAAACTCTAGGAAACATTGGGTGAAGGACGTTGTACATGAGTAATTCCACCACTCACTGTTTGGGTAGTTGTAATCTCCTCATATAATGGTGTTTGATAGGACCTTTATATTTTCCACTGTTCTCCGGAATACTGAGTAAGGTTCCTGAGACAAGGTACATGATCTGTAGCAGGCTACAATCTGATGGGCAGCTTTGGCCAATGTTAGTTGCACTTGCATGGTCTCCAAGGCCTCATGCTGTGCCACTAACCTGAAGGTGTGGGTATCCATAAGCTAAATGGGTACACCCCTTCTTTTTGTATTTCACTCGTGGTTTTGGGTCCAAAGGTCAGAGGGATTGTGAGTGTTTTACATGGAGCATATACAACAGCTCTGTGTTTGACATAGCTTTGTATGTTAGGCGGTGAACACCTCTGAGTAGGTGATATGCAAGGGAGTACGGATGGAGCATTTTGAGATGGTCTGTGTATGGCATGTATTTCAGGCTGCTAATGCTCTTTGTGAGGTATTGCTGCTGGCTTTCCAGTTGTTGTAGTTGTCTTGTGAGGTACATAGCAACAGTGGCGTTGTACTCTATAATAGTTCTAGTGAGTGATGAGTAGAGGGGAACATTGTCCTCTTCTATTCCGCATGAGACACATTTTGTGATGAGGTGTGCCACATAGGAGGGTTTCCTGACTACTGTGGGAATGTGATTATCACAGTTGTATCCACTGTCCACCTGTGACTCAGTCTCTTGTCACACTTTCAGTGTGAAGTATACTACCACCTATGTTGTAGTTCTTGGCTATAGAGTTTTTAACAAAGGGGATGACAATGCACCTTTTGGCATTGAGCTAGAGCCCATGGCTTTGACAACAGCCATCTGTCTCAGTGAGGCCCTTTTGTAGGATGCCCGCATCTTTTGTATTTACAATTATGGCTCCTAGTTTGCAGTCCTATGGAAACTTCAGCAGCCACAGACCTGCCATGTTAATGTTTACTTCAGGGAAGTAGATACTACACAGCCTGGGAAGTTATCTGGTCCCATGGCTGCTGTGATACTGGCTTTGGAGAGTGTTTATTACCTGTGTGGCCATGATGACAGCAACTTTGCAGTCTTCCATTATAGAGATGTGCTCTTTCATGGGTGAGAGGGGGGTACAGTTAACAGTGATCCTATCTGCCAGGCTGTTGGCAATATCAGTTGACTCTGTACATTTAGTGCCATTGAGCTGTAACTCAGAACAGATCTGAGTGTAACCATGACATGAACCTGTCTGTTGGGAAGAGATCTCCTGAGTAGACAGTATGCAACAGAGTACAGATTGGGTTACATTCAGTCTTGTTGCATGGGGCAACTATTTGAGGCGAGTAATCCTCTTGTTAAGGTACTTCATTGGTCTTTCTATCTGCTGAAAGTGCCTAGTCAGATTCATCGCAAGTGTGTTGTGGTACTCTCTGACAGGTCTGATGACTGCTGAGTAGAGGGAACCTCCTTTGACCTACATGCACAGACCTTGTCAGTTTGTGTGAACACATAACATGATTTTCCAACCACTTTGTGAATGTGTTTCTGGAAGTAGAGATGACTATCCAAATTTGTCCAAAGATCCCTTATTATCACATCTGTATTTAGCCTAAGTGTGTGAGCATGCCCAGTATGACCTTTCAGTGTGATGCTGAATGGAATCCACTACATTTGTTGGAGTGTGTGAGCACACTCAGTATAGACATTTATATTATATGTGTATGGAAAATCAAGTTGTATTTTTACAGCAGGGCTCACCTTTGTGTCATAGATCAACAGGGATCATGCTGTGCCTGCAGGGTTTCCATGCGACACTTTGCATAGACTTATCAACATTCCTACATACAGGGGGGACAGCTATTCTTTGTACATTTCAACCCGGGGGGCACACCTGATTGTTACTGTGGGTGTACATAGGATGTGGGTTTCACCTGACACTTATACACATTTGCTATGCCTGCACTGCTATGTACAGGACACCATTTCAGTCTGTACTGTTGCCTATGTAGTGGCTTGAGGCATACTACTGTAGTACAGATGTTAGCATCCAATGTCATGTATATTGCACTGTGACTTCATAGCCTACACAACCCACATCACACCGCCTAGCCTGCTGTTCTCTGTCTGCATAGGTGTGTGGGGGAGGTTACACATTTGCCTCTTTAGCGGCATGATACTGCATTTCTTTGTGTTTGCATTAGTGTACAATTGTCCTGCTGTGTCTGTGCCACTGAAATGCTATCATGGCTTAGTGGTTCAGTACTGTGAACATAATGCACAGTATCCTGGGTTTGAGCCCTGCCATTGCTGTTTATTTTCTTGCTGGGCAGACCAGACTGCTTAAGGAACAGTAAAGCAAATATGAGCATGTTTAACTGAGTTTGCTCAACTTCGCCCAACCTTGCCCAACATTGCTCAACGTTGCCTGATGTTGCGCGAGTTGGCACGAGCAATTTTGTTTACATATACTAGATATTGGTAAAAGCTGCTTAGCAGTGCTTTATATTGCTTAAAACATGGCAATCATGCCTCAGGTGGTGCTGCAGGGCTGCCTATGTCGGATGCGCATACTACACTCCCTATACATGTTTGGAAGCAGGTAGTGTCAGGTTAGGCATCCCTATTATTTTATGTGCGAGTCAGAGGGAGGTATCATTTCCAGGGTTCCTACTGAGCCAGGTTATGTGCTATGCGTTGCCTCTTTGCAAAGGCCAAGGCATACTGGGCATGCCTCCTTCTGCCTACTGGGGCAGGCTCAGGTTGTTCCTCCTTCGAGTCATGCTGTGCCTGTGCAGGCCTTGGCAATGGTGGGGGGGCTGTTTGGCCCTGCCCCATGCTGTTCCTGCTGCAGCTGTTTTTGCAGGATCATATTGTGTAGCATGGCACATACCATGACAATTTGGGTACATGTAGTTGGTGAGTACTGCAAGGCTCCACCAGATGTGTCCAGGCAATGGAACCATGACTTGAGCATCCCAAACACACGCTTGATTACATTTCGTGTTTGTGCATGTGCCTCATTATGGAGTTCTTGTTCAGGTGTGTGTGCATTTCTGATGGGTGTCATCAGCCACGGCTCCAGTGCGTGTCCAGCATCCCCGACTATGTGACCGTCAGGGATGTCCCCATTGGCAAATGTCCGGTACAGCTGCGACAGATACCAGATATGGGAATCGTGGTAGCTTCCAGGGCAGCCAGAACACACATTCAGTATTATACCCTGGGCATCACACACGACCTGGCAGTTGATGGAGTGGAAGCCCTTGCAGTTGATGTAGGCCCTACCCCGCTCACCGGCTGGTGCTTTGATGTGTATGTGCGTGCAGTCAATTGCACCCACTACCTCAGGGTATTCCGCTATTTGATGGAAGAGACGCATGTTGCTGGCCAATAGCTCACAGGAATTGGGGAAATATACATGATCACCGATATGTGCTGACATGGCATTCAGGAACTGGTGCAGTACCCTGGATGCTGATGCCTGTGAAATCCCCATCATATCACCAGTTGGTCTCTGGAATGTACCTGTTGCTAGTATTCTTAGGCCAACACATACCTTGATTTCCACTGGGATGGGTTCCCCTCTGTTGGTTCTGTGTGTGAGGCGTAGCCTGCACAGCTCAACAATTTGCTGCAGGAGCTCTCTGTCCACTCTATAGCGCTCCACTATCTCCAGCTCATGTAGCCCCTGGTAGGTTACCCTGGGTCTATACACTCTTCTCCGTCTCCTCACTGTGGGTTGCTCAGCAGCATTTGCAATGGCACCACCCTCAGCATCTTGCACATGTTGCCTTATAATAGCAATGGCAGCCCCTAACATTTTTTTTGTCTCAGTTAAGCTTTTTAAGTTTTCACTTCTCTTTGTAGACTGCAGTGTTGCAGTGTTTCTGAGAAAAACATGGGGAACGTTGTTTGCAGAGTTTTAAGTGCTGGGTTGGGCTGGGCTAGTGTACTGCCTGTGTAATTGGCTGATTATGATTGATTTCACCTGGCAGTTCTGCTAGTTCTCCTTGTTTAACTTCCTACTAATTCTTTTCCTTCCTTTTCCCATTTCTGTTCCCACAGGGGGCAGCGCCGCACAAACACGTGCACACGACCGCACACACACACACACACACACACACACACACACACACACACACACACACACACACACACACACACACACACACACACAGCGCCTTGCAAAGGCTTACACAGGCTTAGGCGGGTGCACATTTGTGCATGCAGACTTAGATGGCCTTACACAGGCTTACACGGGCACACACGTGCACACAGGCTTAGACGGGTTTATAGGCACGCACACGCATGCACACAGTGTAAGCAGCTTTGCAAGAAACTTCAGTGATAGCCATGGCGTACACCTTCGGTTTCTGGGTTTCAGTTTAGACAACTGTAGACACGCCTCTTCCAGTCCTGAGTAATTCACAGCAAACACATGCCACTCTGCTACAATGAGCATACAGTCTTTTTGATACATACCCCCTCATGATGTCACCTATCTTCTACTCTGTTACTCCCCTAATCCTACTCTTACACTCTAGGGACATGGTTCACATGGCAGAGAAATTTGGGATTCACTGTCCTTATACTCATTTGCATAGGATTGCCTATTAATGCTTGGTTACATCTCTCAGACTGAGCTTCCCCCTTAGCAATCACTTCTCAGTAGCCATGTTGTCTTCAGCCTGCCATTCACCTGGATGACAGATGAATATTTTGAATAAAATACCTATTTGTGGCTTTTATTTTTTGTTTTTAGGGTTTTTAGAGTGCCGCACATTTGCACGGCACTGTGCTACGCTTAAACATCGGGGATCGAGGAAAAAAAAATATTTTTTATTATTTTACAACGGATAAAAATGCCAATGGCCATATATTTGGCCATTGGCATGCTTCCTCAACTGGATGCATCCTTTATTTGGAGCTGTCATAGCTCTGTTTTGTTATTTGCAGATTGGTACTCAGTTGCCAACCGAGTACATTTCTGCAAATAACACTGCTCTTACTCGGACATGTTAGTGTTTCCTGGATCGCAAATTTACCTAATTTGCATAGCTTTCAGCAGCAAATGAGGTAATTTGCATAAACTAACACTGTCCGTGCAAGAGTCGTTTTAGGAGTTCTCTTGCATGCCCCTGCCAGCTCTTTCTGGATCACTCGGCAGACATGTTGGCTGGCTGGAGTCTTACTCTACTCTTAGACTCCATGCAAGCCTTCGTGAATCCGGCCCAATATGCAATTGTGCCTCAAAAGGGCTACAAACAGAAGAATCTTATGAGTCTGGAGCCCATTTCCATCTTCCACAGAGAATTATCTTAGTACACAGGTTGTGAACTACTGAGTCTGATAATAAAGAACAAAAACAAAAAGCTGAAGCAGATGTTTCCAACTTATAAAGGACAGTATTCTTACATTTACAACAAAACAGATAGAAAGTTAATTATAAACATGAGTGTAAAGAGTGGAAGTTGCATCAAAATTGCTTGGATTCTAAGGAGAAATGGGCATAGCCATTCCCTATACTTTTAATAAATCTTTTCTTCATCGTCATGGGTAGACTTTGATTCAAGTCATATAAATACATAGTCTGAAAATGACAATATTCAACAATCTTCTGAATCTTTTTGGAACTATTGGAGTAAAGAGATCACAGAGAACTTTTCAGCAGTGACAGAAGAAACAAAATATGAAAGAATTTTAAAACAGGACATTTGCAGGTCACAATAAGAGTAGGGGATGAGACTGAGCATGTGGGAAATAGTTCCACGTTTACCCAAACTTTGCCCAGGTAAAAGGACAGATACATTTAACATATATAACGTTAGTAGTTTAACAAATGATGAAACCTATTTAGAGCTTTTGAAAAAGGTTTTATATTTGTAACAGTTCACAAAATTAACATTTCTGAGACTATTATTGAACTGAAGTTTCTTGCTAGAAAGTTGAATTTGTAATTAATGATTGATAAGCAAAAGGCAGAATCTGATGCCCCAAAATTCAATATTAACCTCCATCACACCAATTGGCTTCAGTTTTTGAAAAGTTGTGTAAAGACAACATTTTTGTTATTGGAAAACAAAGTGAAAAAGTGCATTATTACAATTTATCCAACAATAAAAGAAAATTGTTAAAAGAGGTGTCTAGTAATGTGACATTAAAGTCATGAGACCTGAAAAGAGAGGAGGGGTGGTATTAATGGACTGTAATAACTGCATCTGTAGAATGCAAACACTAATATTGAATTGCACTGCCTATGATAATGTATCTAAAATTAAGTGTTTATTGTTTACTTCAGAACTGATTAATTTTTAATTAATTGTTTAATGCAAGGATACATTTCAAATGATGATTACAGTTTTTTTGAGAGTGGAATATCCTTATGTACCATCTATTTCTGGAATCCCTAAAATTCATAAAGATTCAGAAAAAACAACCACTAAGATCAATTACTTTAGCAAGGGGATCAAAATCTGAATCTGTGGTAGTATATATTGATAGCAAAACAAGATCTTCTTAGTGATGATGCATATATTTTAAAAGACTCATTGCACATTTTAATTAATTCAAGCTATGTTAAGCTTGGGGATAATTTAATATTAGTAACTATAGATATTGTAAATTTATTTACAGTTTTAGGTAATTTAATAGGTATATATTGATGTTTTGAATATCGTAACACACACAGTAAGACCTATAACAAAGAAATCATTAATTTGTATCATTTTATGGAAATTATTCTAAAAACAATTTCTTTTTTCTTTAAAGTTGAAATTTTCTATAAAAAATGGGTGTTTTGGTGGGTGCTACATGTTCCTGATATTCACAAACATAGTTATTGCAGTCTGAAAAAGTAATTCTGCTTTTAGTAGTAATTTTATAAAAAGTATAGTGACATAATCATTTTTAGATTACATCTTTCTTGGAGATATGGAATAGCTGAATTGGATGAATTTGTTAAATATATATCTAATTCAACTATTTTTTAAATCCACATATAAATATAATTATAATTGTATAAACTGTGTAGATATCATTATATTAAAGCACTTCCCCACACAAGAAATTTATATTATCAATGTACATAAAAAAATGCCTACTTTTTATATACACATTGGTAGCAACCATCCATATCATCATAAATATAATGTTAAAAGGCAACTTATTAGGTTGTCCCGTATTATTTCTGATGATGTTATGTTTAAAATGGAAGTAGAAAAAGTTCTCACTAGTTTTTTTTTTTTAAAGGGATATCCACAATCTTGGTTTGACAAAGTAAGCAATGAAATTACAGCAGCTAAAACAATTAAATATCAACCTATTTTGGGCCACAAAAGATATATTTCTAGTCTGCAACAAGATTAACAATGAAAAAATAGAGAACTTTAGTTTTGCCATATACTAAGGAAGCTAGTCAGATTGGACAGGTAGTAAAAAGGAGCTGTGGTTTGATATTTAATGGAGAACTAAAGGAAAAACTTGGAAATGAGCCTGTGTTGTTTATAGCAGAGGTAAGAATGTTAAAACTCTCTTGGAAAGCAGAAGTGTAATGCCCGCTCAGGAAATATAACAAAACACATCTCATGTCTAAATATGTTCATTGTAAATATTGTAAATTTATTTTAAACAGGTGAAATGTTGGGGTTCCTGGATATGAAGATCTAAAGCAGCTCAAAAAGGAGAACACAGGGGTATAAAACAATTGAGTTTTAATAACATCAAGTTAAAAATATGACAGGCTTACAAGCTTTCACCTAAAATGCTTTTTCATGTCAGATAAAACCAGAGAATACAGTAGCAAACATTTAAATAACTTCTCTATATCACATGATCAAATTACATCATTTAAAAATATAAGGAAGAGTCACCTTCTAGTACACATTTTTAATAATGGCTTTATACTATAGTCACCATTTAAGCCAGGAAGTTGATCAGATCTAAATACTGAACTCCAGTTATTATATTCAGCATTTTCCATCTTAGAGGATATAACACTACCTCTTATACTATCATTTATTACCTCAAATACTGAAAAATCTAAAAAAAATAATAATTTCTCCTTCATCAAGGACATGTTTATGAAGCAGATTAGTGAGCATTTTACTTTGTGTCAGAGGAATGTTCATTGATGCATTCTTGTCATTTCCTATTACATTTACCAATATAGAAGGCATTACACATATGGCAATATACAGTCGAGTTTGCATGCCACTATTAGCATTGGTTCATAAATAATAGCCATTTAAAGTGTTTGAATTCATATAGAAGTCATTTCTATAAATATACTGACAGATGTGACAATTATAGCATAGTCTAGTACCACTCCCTTTTATAGTTCTAATATGTTATTTAAAATGTTTCTCTTTATAGTGTAGTATCTATTTTAAAATTGTACCACTTCTATATGTAAATTTAAGGATGTCAGCTAATTTTCCATAAAACCATCTATATTTTTTAAAATATGCCAAATCTTTTCAATTATATTTCCAATATTGTGTGTTTGTCAATTATACCCTATTACTATCCTTATGTCACTCATAGAATTAATCTCATTCTGATTCTTCTGAAACATAATATTATTTGTGCCAAGAGAAATATTAAAAATTGGTTTAGCAACACTAACTCATTGTTGATTGACAAGTTCTTTCACGCTATTTATATTATGAACATTACAACCACTTGCTTCAAAATTTAGAACCATTTTATCAATTTGTTCCTTGAAGGATTCAGTTTTAGTGTTTAATATAGAACATCTATACATCTGACTTTTTATTACATTCTGAAATAAAAAGGTGGATGCATACTTGATTTGTGTAGATATGAATTCCTTTTGACAGATGTCTTATATACTGAAGTTGTTATAAAACTTTTCTTTCCTATTAACATCTATGTCCATAAATTAAATATTCTTCATGGGCACATTTTTCTTAAAATTCAAAAAATTACTTGTAAGGGTTAAATATCATAAAATTTCCTCCAAAGCTTGATCTCTTCAACCCCATAACATATTGCCCATATTAAAGACAAATTCATCTTCACATATGGATAACACTAAACTTGCATAGGTATTAGTGATGAATGTATGCATTGCCACAGGTTTTAGCTGTTAATATTATAAATCCTGAAAGAGAAAGATATTATTCTCCAATATTATCATAAGCAATTCACAATTACTTGAAATTTCCATTGTGGGAAGTGATGTATACTTTCACAGATGTTTTATCACTGCCTCTACTCCATAATCATTTGGTATAAATGTAAAGAAAATGAAAATACTGTTATCTGTGTTCTGGCAGGAGATTTGTGTATATTCTTAGATTAACTTGTATTGTATGCCAGAATGTCTAATTGTGAAAATGTAAATATGTTTTTGAAGTGTTGAGTATTTCTTTGTTTATACAAAATGTTTAAAGAATCTGTCAGTATTTTGATACATTTCTAATTGCACATGTTTGTGAGGGAGATTCTAAAGTATAAACTGCCTGTAGAGAATCAGCTGATCAGTAGGTGATATCATTAGAATGTTACTGGTTGTTATGTGATTATTTGAACAGCTGATTAGTTTTAAAATAAGACAGTTAAGAATGCTAACCTGGAATATAAAAGACACTGCTGAAGTCATTTGAAGAGTAGTTGGTGCTGAGCAGTTAGTGAAAAGTTACAGCCAGTGGATACTTGAAAAAGGACTCACCAAAAACTGTAAGCCTGCCTTTGCCTTGGTGTTAAGTTTTAGATTAGATCATTGACAGTATTCTCTAGTTAAATTAGGAAAGTTTGGTTATTTAGATAGAGGCTGGGATTCACTAATCCTCCGTGTAAGACTAAATAAGTCTTACTCAGAAACTGCAGCCTAAGAGGATGACGTCAGCGCGCCATGCATATTCATGAGGGCGTGCTGACTCAACTCCAAGGCTAACACGGAGTGTGCAGGAGTGCAGGGGGCATGTCAGACTACCGAGCAGTCCAAATATCCATGCCCCAGCAAGTGCCTAAACTGCAAATGTCACCAGACATGAGCGAGTCCGCTCAAATTTGTATATCCCCAACACTACACTCCCCCACATTCTAAACCCCTGTACAAATATAATAAAATGTAAAACTTTTTTTTTTATTATTCCCGATATAGCTGCCCGTATTTGCGCGTGTGTGCATGGGTTTGCCCATTGCTTAGCTACAGTTAGCAGTTTACACATCGAAGAGGATAATAAACTGCTTATATGCAAATTAAGCCAAATAGCAATAGTGTAGTGGTAGAGCCTTCACACAAAGAGGAGGCATTCCCGGTTAGAGTCCCACCACTCCCCTTCCCATTTTCTGTAGGAAATTTGTGCATAAAAATAATTCCTGACATTTACCTTTAAAATGTTAGTAAAATGCACTGAAATGGCCTATGTAGTAGTGAACGATATTTTATATATATATATATATATATATATAGGAAGGTGAAATGGTCATGCATACTGATAAATACATAAGTAATGTATCTTAAGCAGTGTGAAGCACTGCTAAGCAAAGTTTATCAGTATTAAGCATATTTAAGTATAATTGCTCATAGCTTAGCAGTGCTTTAACTAGCGCAATAGCTTTGCGAGGAGCTATGCATTGCGCCAACTAGCGCAAACAAAACATGTTTGCTCGAAGCTGCACACCGCGCTATCAAGTGCAACGTCGGGCAACGTCGGTAAAAGTAGAGCAACATTGGGCAAAGTTGAGCAAAGTTGGCTAAACACAGCCACACCTCCTAGCCGGTCAGGCCAGTAGTAAACTAAAAAGCAATGACAGTCCTCGAACCCAGGATAGTGTGCACCATAACCAAAGTACGGAACCACTAAGCCATGACAGCATTTGATGTTCATGCACTGTCAACATACATATATATATTAATCAAAGTTTACCCAGTGCTAAGCAGGTGTGCACTCGGCTGAGAAGTTTCATATCCGGCCAATCACAAATAAGTGTGGGAAATGAGGCATATTTAAGCTCCATAGGCGGGAATACTTGCCATAACTGGTTGTAGCTCCCATCTGCAGGCAGCAATGACTGGTGTTGGAGAGGGCTCTCGCTTTCGAGCGCAACGGTGGGGCATTGAGGAGTTAAAAGTGATGGTTTGGCTCCTCATCCATCATCATGATGCCAGACTCCTGCAGGTCCAGTTCCAGGGCATGGAATACAAAGCAGAAGCCTGGAACTGTCTCGCACATGTACTCACCAGTGCTACAGGCATCCCTCTGACTGGTGAGCAGGTCAGACACCACTATGCAGACCTGAAGAGACACAAACAGGACCAACTGAACCAATGGATACAGGAGGCCTGTGGGACGGCAAATGCCCCACAACTGTGTAGGTAGCCATGGAATAAAGTATGTAAGAATTGCTATTGTAGTTGATAGTATGGATAGGTATATGTCTCAATATCACTTCATTAACTTCCCAGCTGCAGGTGTCCGTGCTGCGAATCAGCAAGCCTTTGCAGATAGGCTGCTAAGGCTGCACCACCAGGCAGGTTAGTAATTATTCTGCATGTATTGTTATATAAAATAAGTGAGAGAGCCTGAAAAAGAATGTTGTAACCCATTAATAAAGGTATAATAAGTCCTGAATAATTTCTCTGCATGTACTGTTATATAAAATAAGTGAGAGAGCCTGAAAAAGAATGTTGTAACCCATTAATAAAGGTATAATAAGTCCTGAATAATTACTCTGCATGTATTGTTATATAAAATAAGTGAGAGAGCCTGAAAAAGAGTGTGGTAACCCATAAATGAAGGTATAATACATCTGCATGCACTGTAATATCAAATAAATGAGAGAGCCACTAGAAAAGTTTGTAATGTTATTAATAAGGGTATAACTCTTGGAGTGTGTCCGTGTCACTTTCTTTGAAATGTTGTTGTACTCTTGCAGTATAGAAATAGTAATTTTGTATTAAGCGCTGTCAACCTACACTTGGGTAGGCCCATAGAAAGTGGATGAAGGGAGTGCTAGTAGCTGTTAAGCACATATACAGTCCTCAACCGCTGTTTCATGGCTGGCATGTATAGGTAAATCTGGCACATGAGTAACTTATTGTGTTCCCCAGAAATGTCAGTGTGCTGCTAGAAGGGGGCTGTTAAAATATAACTGATAATGTCACCTGAACACATCCAGATATGTAGATATATAAATATAAATAAAATATATAAATACGTAGCAGTAACATCTGCATCCTGGACAGTTTGCATGTCAGATACAGGTCAGGTATATAAGGAACTAGCAAAACCCATTTCACAACTTAATGGACATTGCCTAGTGTAATAATACATGTAGGGGATATATACCTGCAGTCAATAGGAATATAGTGTAAACTATAAGTACATATAAGTTGTTAATGGAGGTATCTTTTTACACCCTATTGTATGTGCATAAATAATGCAATTCCACACCTCAATGGGTATGTGTAATCTCAAAACATTTGTTGGGACATATGCCCTATTGGTTTATAAATATCTGCATTTACTTTGATGCATGTGTCCTGTTCAAACACCACAATCTTGTTGGCCTGTTGCCATCAATCAATCCTGCATGCTGTTGGAATGTCCACTGTTGTTCTATATATGCATGTGTTATGCTTGCTGTTCAACTGTTGGAACTCTAGTGTGCTGGGTTAATGGGAATATTACTGCATGCTGTTACAACTAATTTGGAATGCTGTTGGCTGTTACCAACCCATATTGTCATTAAATCCTCCTAAATATAGAAAGTATGGGAAGGTCAGTCCCAGCGGACCCACCTGTCCCACCTCAGCTGGCGATGACACCTGGCACCAGCAGGTCTGGTGCCCAGCCCGTGACCTCTTCCTCCATTGGCCCTGTGCCATCTTGGGGTGGAAGTGCTGCAGGGGATGGGGCTTATCCCCCCCTGCAAGCGTGGCTGGAGGAGGGCCACCTATCACCCTCCGAACAGTCCGGGCTGTGGTGCATAGGTAGATTGAGCGTTCAGTCGCTGATCCCCTAAGCCAGCTCGAGGCAAGAGTGGCGTGACTCATGGGTGAGCCTGCCCCTCCTACGCAGCCCCCAGCACAGCCACCCTCTGGGCTGTGAAGGTGCAGTGGTGACTGCTCATGGGTGGGGATATCAGTTCCACTGTTGCCATCTGTGGGCTCATGGGCTTGCTATTTTTAAACATCCTTCCCCGTCAATGGTGTTCACCCACCCCATGTGTCATATTCCACCCCTGTATGCCTCTTGTTTGTCTTGTCTGTTTACCTCCCCAACCTACCTCCCCAAATATACCTACTTCCCCTACCCCACATTCTACTCTCACCTGAAAAAAGAAAATGGGCAATCTGCTCCCACAAAAAAATTACGCCCCATACATAGCTGCCCATTTTGCACACATGTTCGCTGGACACAGAAACTGAAATTTAATTAGCAGTACAACATACTTCGTTGTCCTCAACCCTCTCTCAGGGGTGGAAGGTTTCAAATTTCCACCCAAATTACTAGTACATGCACAGCTGTTGCTGTTAAAGAAATGGGAAGCTATGGACCTTCCCTACACCTGTCCTGCACATCCCTAGCTGTTTTCCCTACTGTCTTTACCTCTTTGTGCCCCTTTTTCACCACTGTCCTATCTCCCCATTTTCTTTTCTTTCAAAGAAATGAGCGCAGGGGTTAGCGGGAGTAAGCACTTTTAAGCATAATTTATTGGGGTTTAGAGAGAGTGCACTTGTGTGTGCTTAGCTAAGTATTGCTAAGCGTCATGGAAGCCCATGCAAACCCGCTTACAACTGCTTAAAAGTGCCTTAGTCATCCTGCATGTGAGGGCCCTTGTTCTGCTCAGCAGCAAAATAAAATACCACTGTTAGTCTCGAACCGCAGACCTTGAACACACTAGCCTGCATAAAGTACCACTAAGCTACAGTAGATATACTGCAGGATGTTGCTGAAATATATATATCATGCATCAGAATGAGTGAATGAAAAGGAAAGATAGGAATGCCATAACACAAAACCTGTTCTGTGGAACTTTACCAGCAGTTGTTGTGGAATTGCATTACATGACTGTGATAACAGAACCAGCCATTTTAGCAGTAAATAATGTTACAGCAGCACTTTACAACCCCCACAAAGTATCATAGCAGGACAATCCCCACCCAAATGTACAAAATACCTGTGTGTTCAAGGCCCAGCAAGGATGTAGGCAGGCATACTCAGTACTGGAATTGTCCAGTTTCCATGAGCATCCCGTGCTAATGTCAACAAAAACAAAACACAAACTGTGCAGAAGTGAGTACATTAATATCCACAGTATAGCAGTTCACAAACAGTTCATGTGCCAAATGAAAACATCTCAATAACTATGTATGTATGGCAGCTAATTGTATAAGTAGAAAATAAACTACATACTCCCATGTATCTTGTGTTAGCATTTGTAGAGGTGAGTACAATACTACACTGACAACTGTGTACTGGAAGTGGCAACATTCAGGTCTGAGTACAACATTCAAATCACTGGCTACACCCCTAGCATCAGATACAAGAAGTATACCAACCTTCTGACTTACACAACGGTGTCCACTGCAAACAAGCATGGTCCCCACTTTGGAAAGCTGAAAGGGCTGTGTCTACCTGACTTAGCAATTTATAGCATTTGGTTGCTATGACAGTGAGTACTGCAAGTACCACACAGCAGGCTGCATGCAATTGCCAAATGGTGGCCAACAATTCGTGCAGAGGCCATCACATGCACATGTGCAGACACCTATAAAAGCAGGCTGTACTTGCTGTCCACACATGCAATTATTTCATTGCAGGTACAGAGAGGGAGAGAGAGAGAGAGAGAAAGAGAGAGAGAACAACACAGAGAGACACAGAGAGAGACACAGACCACAGCAACAGGAAACAAAAAAGATATAAAAGAAAATATATTGAAAAAATATATATATCGAAAAAATATATATTGAAAAAATATATATTGAAAAAATATATATTGAAAAAAAATAATATATTGAAAAAAAATATATTGAAATAATATATATTGAAAAAATAATAATATATTGAAAAAATATATTGAAAAATATATATTGAAAAAATAATAATATATTGAAAAAAATATATTGAAAAAATAAGATATAAAAAAAGTGTACAAAACACACGGAACTGACTACTACAAACACATACAAAGGAAAGGTATGCAACAGATATGTATTTACTGGCATGTAGTAGATGTTTTTGAAGAGTACTCTACATAGTTTGAATCATCCATATGTGGCAGCAGTACGTATCTATGCACAGATGCCCTGCATAACTACTACCATGGAGAAATCAGTGTGTAGCTGTGTGCAGTGGGATATGAGTGTGACATATGTAGTTCAGCATTAAATGTCAAACATCTGATCCATGTTATCTGTGTTCTGTACAGCAGTGTGTACAATGTCTGTTTGGGGGAGTAGCACATACAGCTATGTAAACATGGATGTGACAAATGCATGATAGTCATATTAACGTGTAGCTTAGCATTAGCAACAGCTGTACCAGGCTAGTATGGTAATCTAGCATTTGCAGCTATATATACACCCTCTAATATTACTGTGTGCTCACATGTGACACCTGTTCATGTTGCAGCAAGGCCCAATAGGTCAGCCGTAATGTACATGGACTTACAACAGTGTGGTCCTTATGTGTGTATGGCACACACATACGGAGAGATCCGTCTGTGTCAGATATATTAGCATCTGTACATGTGCATAGAGCAAGGGACATACTGCAACTGTTTGTGAAAGGTGGACATATATATGTTGTTGAAGGTTGTTTTGCATTATGTTTGCATTACTGTACAATTGTCCTGCTGTGTCTGTGCTACTGAAATGCTATCATGGCTTAGTGGTTCAGTACTGTGACTGTAGTGCACAGTATCTTGGGTTCGAGCCCTGTCACTGCTTTTTATTTTCATGCTGGCAGACCAGACTGCTTAAGGGACAGTAAAGCTAATATGAACATGTTTACCTGACTTTGTTCAAATATGCCCAACCTTGGTCAACATTGCTCAACATTGCCTGACGTTGTGCTAGTTGGCACGGGCAATTTTGTTTGCATATACTACATATTGGTAAAAGCTGCTTAGCACTGCTTTATATTGCTTACAACATGGCAATCATGCCTCAGGTGGTGCTGCAGGGATGCTTATGTCGGATGCACATACTAGACTCCCTATACATGTTTGGAAGCAGGTAGTGTCAAGTTAGGCATCCCTTTTATGTTATGTGTGAATTAGAGAGAGGTTTAATTTCCAGAGTTCCTACTGAGCCAGTGTATGTGCTATGCATTGCCTCTTTGCTAAGGCCAAGGCATACTGGGCACGCCTCCTTCTGCCTACTGTGGCAGGATCAGGTTGTTCCTCCTCTGAGTCACGCTGTGCCTGTGCAGGCCTTGGCAATGGTGGGGGGCTGTTTGGCCCTGCTGCATGCTGTTCCTGCTGCAGCTGTTTTTGCAGGATCATATTGTGTAGCATGGCACATACCATGACAATTTGGGTACATGTAGTTGGTGAGTACTGCAAGGCTCCACTAGATGTGTCCTGGCACCGGAACCATGACTTGAGCAGGCCAAACACACGCTCGATTACATTTCGTGTTTGTGCGTGTGCCTCATTATGGAGTTCTTGTTCAGGTGTGTGTGCATTTCTGATGGGTGTCATCAGCCATGGCTCCAGTGCGTATCCAGCATCTCCCACTAAGTGACCGTCAGGGATGTCCCCATTGGCAAATGTCTGGTACAGCTGAGTCAGATGCCAGATATTGGAACTGTGGTAGCTTCCAGGGCAGCCAGCACACATATTCAGTATTATGCCCTGGGCATCACACACGACCTGGCAGTTGATGGAGTGGAAGCCCTTGCAGTTGATGTAGGCCCTACCCGCTCACTGGCTGGTACTTTGATGTGTATGTGCGTGCAGTCAATTGCACCCACTACCTCAAAGGTATTCCGTTATTTGCTGGAAGAGACGCATATTGCTGAACAATACCTCACGGGAATTGGGGAAATATACATGATCACTGACATGTGCTGACATGGCATTCAGGAACTGGTGCAGTACCCTGGATGCTGATGCCTGTGAAATCCCCATCATATCACCAGTTGGTCTCTGGAAGGTACCTGTTGCTAGTATTCTTAGGTCAACACATATCTTGGTTTCCACTAGGATGGGTTCCCCTCTGTTGGTTCTGTGTGTTAGGCATGGCCTGTGCAGTTCAACAATTTGCTGCAGGAGATCTCTGTCCACTCTATAGCGCTCCACTATCTCCAGCTCATGTAGCCCCTGGTAGGTTACTCTGGGTCTGTACACTCTTCTCCGTCTCCTCACTGTGGGTTGCTCAGCAGCATTCACAATGGCACCACCCTCAGCATCTTGCACATGTTGCCTTATAACAGCAATGGCAGCCCCTAACATTTTTTGTCTCAGTTAAGCTTTTTAAGTTTTCACTTCTCTTTGTAGACTGTGGTGTTGCAGTGTTTCTGAGAAAAACATGGGAGAATGTTGTTTGCAGAGTTTTAAGTGTTGGGCTGGGCTAGTGTACTGCCTGTGTAATTGGCTGATTCTTATTGATTTCACCTGGCAGCTCTGCTAGTTCTCCTTGGTTAACTTCCTACTACTTCTTTTCCTTCCTTTTCCCTTTCTGTTTCCACAGGGGGGAGTGCCGTGCAAACAAGTGCAAACATGTGCACACGAGTTCACACTCACGCACACAGTCTTATACAGGCTTACACAGGCTTAGGCGGGTGCACATGCACGCACACAGGCTTAGACAGTCTTACACAGGCTTACACGGGCGCACACAAGTGCACTCAGGCTTAGACGGGTTTACAGGCGTGCACATGCACGCACACAGTGTAAGCATCTTTGCAAGAAACTTTAGTGATATCCACGGCGTACACCTTTGGTTTCTGGGTTTCAGTTAAGACAACTGTAGACATGCCTCTTCCAGTCCTGAGTAACTTACAGCAAACACATGCCACTCTGCTCCAATAAGCTTACAGTGTTTGATACACACCCCCTCATGATGTCATCTATTTTCTACTCTGTTAATCCCCTAATCCTACTCTTACACTCTAGGGACATGTTCACATGGGAGGGAAATTTGGGATTCACTATCCTTAGCCTTATTTGCATAGGATTGCCTAGTAATGCTTGGTTACATCTCTCAGACTGAGCTTCCCCCTTAGCAACCACTACTCAGTTGCCATGTTGTCTTCAGCCTGCCATTCACCTTCATGGCAGATGAATAATTTTAATAAAATGCCTATTTTTGGCTTTTATTTTTTTTTTGCTGGTTTTTAGAGTGCCGCACATTTGCGCGGTGCTGTGCTCCGCTTAAACATCGGAGATCGGGGAAAAAATATTTTTTATTATTTTGCAACAGATAAAAATGCCACTGGCCTTATATTTGGCCATTGGCATGCTTCCTCAACTGGATGCATCTTTATTTGGAGCTGTCATAGCTCCGTTTTGCTATTTGCAGAATGGTACTCCGTTACCAACTGAGTACTTTTCTACAAATAACTCTACTCTTACTCGGACAGGTTAGTGTTTCCTGGATCGCAAATTTACCTCATTTGCATAGCTTTCAGCAGCAAATGAGGTAATTTGCATACCATGATGCTGTCCGTGCAAGAGTAGTTTTAGGAGCTCTCATGCACGCCTCTGCCGGCTGTTGCTAGGTCGCTCGGCAGACATATTGGCTGTCTGGAGTATTACTGTACTCTTAGACTCTGTGCAAGCCTTTATGAATCAGGCCCAAAGTTTTTTCTAAAATGATGGACTTCTATCATGTAGTTTAAGTTTATATTTCTGGTGACTGAATTCTGGCATTTATTGAAAGTTATTGATTTACATTCTTGTAATCATTTTATTTATTATTAAATGTTTTTATTTCTTTACATTGTGGCTGGACAATCAGTGTGTTCTTTAGAAATTAGAGAGTGCTTATTCCTGTTTGATAATCCCCAGGTCACCTCGAATGCCTGGCTGCTTCTAGTCATAGCTATAATTTATTTTGACATTTAATTTTTAATAATTGATCACCCTTTGAAGGGTGTAAAGACCTATCTGACTCTGGTGGCAGCATTTACCATTTGTATTGGGGAGGGACACACTGGAAATCTGTGTCAGGCTTCCCATACGTGTTTGAGTGTGTGAGATTTAAATTTGTTTTGAGTGTGAGTGAGGCAAAGGTCTTAATCTGGAACACATTGCTCTGAAGTGTATGATAAGGGATTACATTTGGGGTGGACAGAGGTATATAGTCCAGTCCCAGAAAATATAACATGTTCCTGTTGTGCTTTTAAGGGAAATTATGGAGTTTTACTGCTCTGGTGTTTTCTGTGATACTTCAGCACTGAAGTCAGTGGTGAGGATTGAGGATCCTTAATTACTGACCTGGGTTTTAAGTGGGGGACATCACATTATTGTTTGCAGTCCGGTGGGATATTAGCTGGATATCACATTAATTGGTGGCACCAGTGGGATATTGACCAGAGGTCAAAATAACAGTAAACAAGGAGTCAATATCAAAAGTTACAAATTTATAAGAACTAATATTTTCAGAAAACAACACAACATTTGTAAGAAGCAGCACTATCTTTTATATAACAATATACGTGGCATAGAGCTTGTGTTAACTTAGATTCTAAACAAATAGATATTAGCTCAGCAGTCCAGCCCAACATTGTATATCTTGCCTCATGTCCCTCATGTAGAAGCTTCTATGTAGGGAAAACTGAGAGACAGCCTAGGATAAGATTTTCTCAGTATCAGTACAACATAAAAAATGTAACAAGAGAAATGCCTTATACAAACAATCAATAAATTGTAAAAAATTCAAAGTTTTTTTTTATTTTTTGTTTTAGGAATACTAGGGTTTAATCAAAGGGATGGATTATGGGAGAACCAAATGTAACCAAAGGAAAGAAAACAGTACATCAACTTATAGCCAAGAAAAAGGACTGTCTATCCAAACACTGTACGTATTGATATTTATACCAAATCTTTAATATTCCACATAAAATTTGTTAATTACTTTCATCCATAGGTCTTCATCAGAACTAGTACACAACCATTTGAAAACAGATAAATATGCTGCTATTAAAAGTCATATGATTAAATGTCCCCAATAGCAAATAAATTCTAATTAGATCTAATGATTTTATAATAGTGAGTGTGATTTAAATGTGAGTATATTCTTCTGTATTATTCTGTATTATATAGCTAAATTGTTGCTTAGATATCTGTTGTCTTACTGTTCTGCAAATATACAGAGATCAGTATATATTTTTTTGGTTTTAAAATTTGCACTGTGATTCCTCACATCTCTGTTGAAACTGTCTCCCCCTATTTTCTGCCTTGTCATCAGCTGATATAACTGTTTTTTTATAGCTTGTCTGTTGCTTAACTCAAAGTTCCCTTAATTTGACATGTTAATAACAGCCTGCATTTACACTGGAACCTGTGTACTGAGAGACAGCCTTACAAGACTATCTGCAAATATATAGAGCTGAGTATATTTTTCTGTATTATTCTGTATTATAGAGCTAAATTGTTGCTTAGATATCTGTTGTCTTACTGTTCTGCAAATATACAGAGATCAGTATATATTTTTTGGTTTTAAAATTTGCACTGTGATTCCTCACATCTCTGTTGAAACTGTTTCCCCCTATTTTCTGCCTTGTCTTCAGCTGATATAACTGTTTTTTATAGCTTGTGTGTTGCTTAACTCAAAGTTCCCTTAATTTGACCTGTTAGTAACAGCCTGCATTTAAATTGGAACCTGTGTACTGAGAGACAGCCTTACAAGACTATCTGCAAATATATAGAGCTGAGTATATTTTTCTGTATTATTCTGTATTATAGAGCTAAATTGTTGCTTAGATATCTGTTGTCTTACTGTTCTGCAAATATACAGAGATCAGTATTTTTTTTGGTTTTAAAATTTGCACTGTGATTCCTCACATCTCTGTTGAAACTGTCTTCCCCACCCCCTCATTTTCTGCCTTGTCTTCAGCTGATATAACTGTTTTTATAGCTTGTGTGTTGCTTAACTCAAAGTTCCCTTAATTTGACCTGTTAATAACAGCCTGCATTTAAATTGGAACCTGTGTACTGAGAGACAGCCTTACAAGACTATCTGCAAATATATAGAGCTGAGCATATTTTTCTGTATTATTCTGTATTATAGAGCTAAATTGTTGCTTAGATATCTGTTGCCTTACTGTTCTGCAAATATACAGAGATCAGTATATATTTTTTTGGTTTTAAAATTTGCACTGTGATTCCTCACATCTCTGTTGAAACTGTCTTCCCCACCCCCTCATTTTCTGCCTTGTCTTCAGCTGATATAACTGTTTTTATAGCTTGTGTGTTGCTTAACTCAAAGTTCCCTTAATTTGACCTGTTAATAACAGCCTGCATTTAAATTGGAACCTGTGTACTGAGAGACAGCCTTACAAGACTATCTGCAAATATATAGAGCTGAGTATATTTTTCTGTATTATTCTGTATTATAGAGCTAAATTGTTGCTTAGATATCTGTTGTCTTACTGTTCTGCAAATATACAGAGATCAGTATATATTTTTTTGGTTTTAAAATTTGTACTGTGATTCCTCACATCTCTGTTGAAACTGTCTTCCCCACCCCACCCTCATTTTCTGCCTTGTCTTCAGCTGATATAACTGTTTTTTATAGCTTGTGTGTTGCTTAACTCAAAGTTCCCTTAATTTGACCTGTTAATAACAGCCTGCATTTAAATTGGAAGCTGTGTACTGAGAGACAGCCTTACAAGACTATCTGCAAATATATAGAGCTGAGTATATTTTTCTGTATTATTCTGTATTATAGAACTAAATTGTTGCTTAGATATCTGTTGTCTTACTGTTCTGCAAATATACAGAGATCAGTATATAGTTTTTTGGTTTTAAAATTTGCACTGTGATTCCTCACATCTCTGTTGAAACTGCCTTCCCCACCCCTCCTCCCTGTTCTTGGTTGTAGTTTAAATTTGGTGGCTTTTGCAGTGCCCGCCCCACTGTAGATTTGATCTAGGACACTCCCCCAGTCCTATCTCTTTACCACATTCTACCTAATAAACCCTTTCTGCACTTGCTTTTAGTCCTTTTTAATTTAATTACATTTTTTCAAACTGTGTGTGGACTAATATTGCTACATCCTCAAGTGTGCCAGCTTGCACTGCATGTGAATTGTTTTTTACTACTGTTTTTGCTACTTTTCTGAAAAAGAATGTAAGCCTGTTTCCTACCTTTCCTGTAATTAGTGTTCCAGATACAGATATGCTGTATCTAGGACTGTTTGTAAGCTTCTGAGCCCCCCAAGCCTTTCTGTGTTGGACGGAAGCCTTCTAGCTTATCAGTGGGAGTGGTAAGCATTAGGTAAACTGTCTACCACATAGGGAGTGGTTCTGGCCCAGAATTTGTAGTTATTGGCCATTTGGGCGGTCTTCCATCTCTCTCAACTTTCTAATTTGAAGGCCTGCATTTGCTCTTTTTTCTGTCCTGTAACTCTTGGGCCCATCTCATTTGCTCACTCAAAAAACAAAAAATTTTATCTGCTTTTACTGTATTTGTGTTTCTTCCTACTTTATTTTGCTTTTGCATCATATTAAAAGTACTCAATTGTATTTATTACTGCTTGGTGTGACTCATTCTAAGCCTTTTAGTTTAAGCACTTGTGCTTCAGACCAGTTGTTTTACATTAAGAAGGTTTGTGGTCTGCACTGTAGTGGCAGAACAGGTAGCTTACATCCTTCTAAGTTGGGAAATGCTGATTGAGGGCTCAGTGTCTGTTATACTAAAAGTGTATTAATTCTGCTTTAAGCACTTGGGCTTCAGGTCAGTTATTTTACATTAAGAGGGCTCGTGGTCTGCACTCTTGTGGGAGGAGAGGCTGGACTCTGCCCTTCTGAGCTGGGAATTTCTGGTTAAAGGCTTATAGTGCCTGCATATTTGAACTGCTTCTTACTGAAATTGGTACACCTTGTTTGCTGTAGCATAGACTAGATCCAGGCCTGCTGAATCTATCTTTGTTTGTATAACTTGAACTCTAATCCAGGCATTCTTTAAAGTATTCAATTGTATTTATTACTGCTTGGTAGTAACTTGATTAAAGTGTAGCTATCATTCTAAGTCTTTTGGATTAAGCACTTGGGTGTCAGACCAGTTGTTTTACATTAGGAAGGTTTGTGGCCTACACTGTGGTGGCAAGACAGGTAGCTTACATCCTTCTAAGTTGGGAACTGCTGATTGAGGGCTCAGTGTCTGTTATTCTAAAAGTGTATTAGTTCTGGTTTAAGCACTTGGGCTTCAGGCCAGTTATTTTACATTAAGAAGGTTTGTGGTCTGCACTCTTGTGGGAGGAGAGGCTGGACTCTGCCCTTCTGAGCTGGGAATTTCTGGTTAAAGGCTTATAGTGCCTGCATATTTGAACTGTTTCTTACTGAAATTGGTACACCTTGTTTGCTGTAGCATAGACTAGATCCAGGCCTGCTGAATCTAGCTTTGTTTGTATGTTTGTCGTTTGTTTGCTTGTTATTTCCCTGAAACACTAATTCCACCTAAAACATGGCTTTTCAGCGCTTCTGTGGATCCCTAGTGATATCTGCATTGCTTACTGTACTTATTTCCTTGTTTCACTTGAAAGAAAGTTAATGTTTGTTGTTTTTGCATTTAAGTTACCTGTAACACATTGCATTTAAGTTACCTGGCACTTGCTCGCTAAAGCAATTATATAAGTCAGCACTAAAAAATTAAAAGCACTACACCCTCACAAACTCCCCTTGAGTACCTTGTTCCCCATTGGCCCTTTTTTTTCAATTATAAAGGAATTCCCAATACTATTCTAGCATGTCCAAAGGTCGGTTGTCAATCTCCTTTCTGGTCCAGCGGGTGAATCTGGGAATCTTGAGGCAATGTTACAACTGCCTCATGTACACAGACAACCCTCTCCTCCTCCCAACAAATTCCAACACTTGTGAGAGATGCAACCATATAGCCAAATTGGAGGCTAAGCTCTCTCAACTCAGTACCTCCAAAGCAGACACCCAAGCAACCGCTACCCCATAACAAAACACGTGCAACACATATCTCATAAAGCCAGTGCGCTGAACGGTCACAGCCCTTAAGGCTAAACAACACACCTGATACACTTGTAATAGGTGACTCTATCGTCAGGCACACTGACGTCCCGCTCACCAGGCTGAACAAGGAGAAGGTCACAGTGAGCAGCCTGTCGGGCGCTAGGATCTGCCACATAACACAAGCACTCAGGTCACTCCAAGGCAAGTACAAATATGACTCAGTCATTGTCCATGCTGGTGTGAATGACCTGAGACGTACCTCCCTGGACTACATGAAAAGAGACATAGAGGAGCTCTCTGAGCAAGTAGCCCAGGCCGGTATGACCCTGACCTTGAGTAGCATCGTACCCTCACCAAGAATGATGCCACAATATGAAGACAAGATGATCAATTTCAACAATTGGCTTAAGTACTGGTGTCATTCAAAGGGGATCCAATGCCTGTCAGCCTGGGATGATATGCTCGACATGCCACGATGCTTCACTAGGGACGGCTTACACCTGTCACCCCTGGGCTTTCGGATATTGGCAAAGACTCTTGCTACCCCCATAGTGCCTTTTTTAGGCAAGGCTCAAAAGACAAACCCACCTCCATAGGTATCACAAGGGATAAGAAACTAAGAGTAATGCTACTTAACGCCAGAAGTCTAAACCTCAAGATGCATGCACTGGAAACTCTCCTTAGCATGGAGAACATTGATATCTGTGCAGTAACAGAAACCTGGTTCAGGGGTCCCGAGAGCACCCCAGCACTACCAGGTTATACCTCATACCATGCTTTTCGGCCCCAAAACTTGGACCGAACCACAAAAGGAGGGGGAGTATCGATATTCGTCAAAGATACCCACACCTCCAGGTTGATGGCAAAGCACGAAGCATCAGAGACTATCCATGTGCAACTAACAGTGGGTAAAACTGCCTTCCAGTTTATAGCCTGCTAGAGACCACCCTCCCAAACCCAGGAACCCCACTCGGCCTTCCTGAGAACACTGGAAAATATGAAGGTCTCTCCAAACACCATTATATTGGGCAACTTCAACTACCCAAACATAGACTGGCAGCATTACTCTAGCTCCAACACCCTAGCCCAAAGGTTCCTAGAATTCATAAACTCAAATGCTATAGAACAACTTGTTACCACTCCCACAAGAGGGGAAAACATACTGGACCTGATCATCACCAACATGGGGACTCTATGCTCCAGACCAGAAGTGTATCCCTCACTGGTAAGATCAGACCATAAACTGATCTCACTGGATATTCACATCCCGACCCCACCCCCTGCCCAGAAAACCACAGTGAAAAACTTCTCTAAAGCAAATTTCACACTCATCAAAACCGAGGTGGAATCCTTTAAAGCCCCCGGGCCTGTGGAAAATACGGCCCAGACTGCAGAATCCTTTATAAATGCATTCTATGAGCACCTTCAGGAATGCATGGATCATGCAATCCCAAATAAAACCAAGACCCAATCCTCCAAAGGCAGATGTCCTGTCTGGTGGACTCCAGCCATAAACAAACTATACAATAGAAGGAGGAAGCTACTACATGATAGAGCAAAATCCCAAAAAGGTAAGGCATCTCTGATCAGTATTAGCAAAAAACTAAGGGCACTCATAAAATCGTCTAAGGCCAGCTTCGAGAGAAAAATTGCAAAGGACACTAAGGATAATCACAAGGCTTTCTTTAGTTATGTTAGGAACCTGGGTGGGAATTCCCAGATATGCTCAGAATTAGTCCAAAATGACAAAAAATACACCGAACCCACAGACATTGCCAACATCCTAGCTGACAGGTTCAGTGCAAACTTCTCCCCCCCCTCCCCACCAAAAGGGCAAATATCTATCCCAGCAGAGTGCTGCCCCCCTGACATCTCAGATGCTCAGGTAAGAGCCGCCCTCTCCAAAGCAAAAAACACAGCATCAATGGGACCAGACAGTGCCCCAGGCTGTGTCCTACATGCACTCCAAGAAGAGCTAAACCCAAACATAAAACTACTGTTCAATCTCAGCCTTACTACAGGATATGTACCCAAAGAGTGGCGTACAGCAACAGTGGTCCCTCTCCACAAAGGTGGTGCCTCAACAGACCCTGGAAACTATCGCCCCATAAGCCTGACTAGCTTGGTCTGCAAAGCTATGGAAAGGATCATCATGGACCTCATAAATAAAGATATTGGGGACCTACAGACACTGGATCACACCCAGGTCAGCTTTGTTAAGGGCAGATCCTGCCTCTTAAACCTGGTTGACTTCTTTGAAACAGTCACCAAGGCCATTGACGAAGGGAAGGTGGTCCACACAGCCTACCTGGACCTCGCAAAAGCCTTCGATACAATACCCCACTTGGGCATTATAGATAAGCTCACCAGCTTAAATATAAACCCCTATGTCACTAGATAGGTTGCAAACTGGCTCAAGGACAGAACCCACATGGTTAGAATTGCTGGAGCCATGTCAGACTCCAAACCAGTTACAAGTGGCATCCCACAAGGCTCAGTCCTGGGACCTCTCTTGTTCGGTATATATTTCTCGGAGGTACAGCCAACACAGAAGGACTGTGGCTGACCAAGTTCGCAGATGACTGAAAACTGGGCACCATAATCGACTCTCCAGCCGACACAAGCGTCCTCCAAAAGGGCCTCATAGAAACAGACAACTGGTGCCAGAGCCATGGCCTCAAGCTAAACGCCAAAAAGTGTATAGTCATCCCCTTTGGCAAAAACAAAGTGCCCACAAATTACCACATAGGTGGTAATCCATTAAGTACAGAAGAAGTAATTAGGGACCTGGGGTCCCAAGTTGATAGCAATCTCTCATTTGACAACCACATGGCCAAAGTGGTTAGAAAAACATTTTATATAGCCCACCTAATCATGAAGGGATTCACATCTAGATCAGGGGAGGTCATCATGCCTCTTTTCTCATCCCTCATCAGGCCCATAATTGAATACAATGCTCCTTTTGGGATGTACCTTACCAGACACCTGCAGCAACTGGAAAGACCCCAAAAGTACCTCACCAAGAGGATCAAAGGGCTCAAACAGATGCCACATGCTGCCCGGTTAAAGAAACTCCAGCTCTACTCAGTGGCATACCGCCTGCTCAGAGGCGATCTGTGCCTGACGTATAAAGCCATGTCCAACCCGGAATTAATGGACTTGCTGCACCTCAGAAAATCCAAATCCCATCGAGCTACGTGCTCGATAGACTTGAACCTCAGCACTGAAAAAAATAGGACATGCTGGAGGGACAGATTCATAACCCAGAGGCTCCCTTCACTCTGGAATAAAATCCCAGTCCAGGTTAGGCAGAGCCCCTCATTGACTCTCTGCAAGAGGAATCTTGATGAGTGGATGGGAGATCGTAGGTTTACCCCGGGTATCACTTCTGTGTCACTGTTAGACAGAAGCACAGTATACTAACCTCGAAACAGGGCATAGCAAAATTAATTTAAAATGGGTGGCGAAAGCCAAACACACTCTGGCTAGGCTTATAAATGCTCTAGGGCAGATAGCCTAGTATGAACCTACGAACCTATGAAACTATGAACTTCCCAGCAAACATCCAGGGATATAGTCAGAGCTCATTGAACTGGTATTTTTAATTTTTGAAACTATCAAAAGAACTTAGTTGACAATTACTACAAGAGGGGAGGTGTAAGGGTGAATGGAGGCAGATGGTTGGATGGATGGGGTGATGTTTGAAGCAATTTTGTCTGCAATAATATTAACAATGTTCTTTGGAGGTTCAAAGAAAGAACTGCCAACAGAAATAAGTTTTGTACAAATTGTTGGTTTTGTCTAAGCTGTCTAATTTAGTTGAAAAAGGCATTGTGATTGTCTTTGGAATTAATTGCAGCTATATGTTCATAGGGATTCACTTTATAATCTCAAAATTCTGAAATATCGAATTTCAGTATCTCGAGAATATAAAGCCAAAAAACCAAAACACCGAAACCTGAAAACCACAAAATTCAAAACAGCAAATGTAAACACACCATACACCACACAACACTTACACTGACCTCCCCACATCACAACAAACAAACAAAGCACACACAAACACAACAATACAAATAAATAAACCTACCTACTTAAAAGCAGGGGGGGCAAGCACCCCTGCACCCCCATGTAGGTGGGGGTGCCCCCCACACCCCTGCTACTTATATATACTAACTCCGAGGTTGCACCAAACAGAAAAAGACAGTAAACTCACCACTACATACTCTACAGTCCCCTCACACACATGCACACACATCACAAATGTACAAACGCCACCACTTTCAACACTTACACACACTCATACTCTTACCTACCTATCCTAACCCACACCTAAAACTTCCAAACACACTCACATACACTCAAATCCCTACCCAATACTCATAAAAAATATTCACTCCCAAAACTCATAAAAAATATTCACTTACCTTAATCTCCAAACATAACTACATACTAAATGTAAATCAAGCACACAGTACATCCCACGTCACATAGCACACCACTAAAACCACAAATTCGCCATTTCCGGATTCGTGTTTATGGGGTTTCGTTATTTCGGAAGTTCAACTTTATAGTCCTGAAATACTGAAATTCGATATTTCAGTATTTCGAGATTATAAAGTTAATCCATTCATAAACAGCTTTGCATTTCCTAATGGCAAGCTTGAGGATCTAACCAGGTTTAAACCTTGTCTAATGATGAAGTGGAGATCCTTTACAGATAGCCAGGAGATTTTTCTATTTGTTATAGAATTTGTTGAGATTAGCGCTCCAGAACATTGGCTTAGGTTTGGACTTGCCATTATTATCCTTGCACTGGCTAGTTATGGATGCATTAATACATCTTTCTAAGAGGAAGTGAAAGCCTGAGGACTAGCTAGCAGCCTCAGGTATGGTACAAGATTTGCTGATGAGGTATTCCATTTTTGATTATCAGTTTGATAAGTAACAAGCATATAACTGGATTTAGACTAAACCTTGAAAGCAGAGTAGTTATTTGGGACCATAAAGCAAGTTTTTAGGGAGAAGGTCACAACAAGCTGGTCAGACTAAACTAGAGAGAAGATAAAAACTGGAGTGGTGCTGCTGGGGCTCAGATGTTTCACTTGATGAGCTGTAAGATAAAAGTGCAGTCATTATTATCAGTGTCTCCTTGAGGATTATATGTTCAACTTGAAGATTAAAAAAAAAAATCACACGAAGTACATCTCTAGGCACCCTCTTCATACATCAGCTTCTCATTCCTGCAGAATTTCAGGACAGCATCCTTCTGATCATTACAGCAGTGTTGGCATAGTTTGCCAAACTACTGAATATCCACTTTTTGAAGGTCTATCGTATGGATCCACAAGCTGCTGCCTGAAATTGATTTGAAGGAGATAAAGAAATATCATCATTTCCTTCACACATTATGAAGGATCTTTATGTCTGCAATCACTACTTTCCATCCTTGCTTCACTTGAATGTAAAATGCTAAATGGTGTACCAAGGTGGCAGCAACTTCCATAAATATGCATAACTGTGAATCTGATTCCACACAAGTATCCACTGTTCCTTTGTGCAGTAGGTGTGGGTACCTCTACCTTCTATACCTACCTTGGAAAGTTGAGAATACTGTAGAGCTGCTAGATGTGCTGCTCGTTCTGACTTTTTTATGGACATGCTAATTATTGCTAAAGGTGATATTTTGAAAGGGAGAACTTATAAATTTCAACCTATCCTTGGTAGGGTTCCTAGCAGTTTGAACACCATATGTTTGAACTGTGAAGTTTGAAAACTGATTATCGCGAAGCCGCAGAACACCGAATTCTTTCCCAGGGAAAGAATTCGGTGGGCCGTTTCTGTGGCTTTGCGATTTTCAGCACTGTGGTGGAAAGTTACGAGTTAGGTTCAGGTAAGTGTGCAATTGTGTGGATGTTAGGGTTAGGGCGCGGGTTAGGTGAGTTAGGGTTAGAGCTCGGGTGAGGTGGGTGTGCGATAGTGACAGACTTTAGGGTTAGGGCGGGATAGGTGAGTTAGGGTTAAAGCACGGGTCATGTGAGTGTGCGATAGTGACTGACCTTAGGGTTAGGGTTTGGGTTAAGGTAAGTGATAGTACAGTATAGTATAGATAGTAGTGTATGTACAGTTTAGTATAGGGTTAGATGTAGGATTTTAAGTGTATGTGTGTGGATTGCTGTTTTTTTGGTGTGCTTGTGTTGTGTGTGTGTGTTTCTTGGAACAGCGATTTTTTTTCCCCTGGGAAAGAATCGCTGTTCTAAGCCTTCAATGGTTTTGCACTTCGAGGTTAGAAGTTCGAACATATGGTGTTTGAACTTCTACCATTTCGATGAAGTGATATAGATCCTCCTTGGTATAGGTTTGTATTATCATACTAAAAATAAACATACACACTCACAAGAGTATGAGAACAGCTTGGTTATTATGTATAAAAACAGTTACCTATATTAAGACTTTAATCAACAACAATTGGAATATTTTCTATACGATAATGCTTTATGTCAAAAGTTAAGAGGTAAACATTGCTTTACTTTTTCCCATTCTGCCAATATTAAAGAAAGACTTGAACATATTACATTTCCTGTACTGGTATGCCTATTACCAAAATGCCTAGCACCAAAAAATGTGGTGCCTGCTCCCAATGTAAGTACATATACTGTATGAAGGTAGCGAATTAATGTTAAAAAATATAAATTAGACATTCACACTGAAGTCCATATATGATTGTAATACAAAGGGTGCTGTTTACGTGGCTTTCTGTGATGCTTCTTTCTGTTTTTAAGTGAGCAAAACAGAACAACTTAAAAAAAGGATTCAAAAATACTACTGTGATATCCAAACAGTCAGAGAGACTAACACCCTTTTAAAACATAAATCACTTTGTAACACAAATAAGTTGTTTTAGTTCGTAGTCCTCAAACAAGTTATTCCCAACCCCAGGGGAGGACCCTGGAAACAAACAATGGACTACTGAGAATTATTGCAGCGACTGAGATTTAATGCTAATGAATACCCAGGTTTGAATTATATGGTTTCTCTTAACAGCATTTTAAAATTACATTCTTCCAAGTTATAATTTCAAGCAACTGTCGTATTCTATTAACTTTTAATATTGTATTTTAAAATGCCAATACTTATATATTTCAATTTAAGATAATTTATTGATTTTAGAAATAATGTTAACAGGATTTTTAACTAATTATTTTTTGGCTAATCCTATTATAGGTTCATAGGTTCATACTAGGCTATCTGCCCTAGGGCATTTATAAGCCTCTGTTTGAGCCCTTTGATCCTGGGGGGCATTGTACTCAATTATACCATGATCCCCCCAAAACGTGCATGCTGATTGGCCAGTGTGCCCGTTGTAAATCGAGTTATACTAATGGAAAAAGGTCCGGTCGCCCGGACTTTTTTCCATTAGTATAACTCGTTTTTTTAAAACACTGTCTCGCTATGTTAAAAGGGTTTAACATAGCGAGACAGCTTTAAAATAAGCAATGGAGATCTCCGTTGCTTATTTTAAAGCTGTCTCATGTTAAACCCATTTAACATAGCGAGACAGTGTTTTAAAACGGAGAAAGCAAGATCTCCGTTGCTTTTTATGTTCGCTATGTTAAATTAGTTTAACATAGCGAGACAGTTTTAAAATAAGCAACGGAGATGTCCGTTGCTTATTTTAAAACTGTCTCGCTATGTTTAACTCATTTAACATAGCGAGACACTAAAAAAGCAACGGAGATCTTGCTTTCTCCGTTGCTTTGCACAACTCTGATGTACTGCGCAGGCGTGCAGTACATCAGAACTGCCGCGGATGCCAGACATCTGCGGAAGGGCAGTAAACAGGCATTATACTATGCCATTATTTAAGAAAAGTAATAGTTTCTTTTCTTAAATAATGTCATGGTATAATAGCAATAACCCACTTCTGGGTGTGGGTAATGCTAAATTTACCCACAGTTGGCTTTGTTTGGTCCCTCGGGCTTCGCCCTCGGGACCAAACCACGCCAACCGTGGGTAAATTTAGCATTACCCACACCCAGGCGTGGGTTATTGCTATATTATGGGCCTGATGAGGGATGAGTAAAGAGGCACGATGACCTCCCCTGATCTATATGTGAATCCCTCCATGATTAGTTGGGCTATATAAAATGTTCTTCTAACCACTTTGGCCACGTGGTTGTCAAATGAGAGATTGCTATCAACTTGTGTTGAAGTGTTAAATCCCAACTACAAATCTGCCATGGTTATAAAATCCTTCCAATGTGTCCAACTTTTCTTTCATGATTTCTCTTGAAGGTCTAGAAATGTTATAGTTTCATGTTAGTCCTTACTTACTAGGCCTCTAATTGAAATATTATTCCCTCTTCAGCATGTACCTTATTAAGCACCTAAACCAACTCAAAAGACCCCAGTGTTTCCCCACTAGGGTGTTAATATCCTTTGCAACACTTACAGACTAAAATACCTCCCACTCTATTCAGCCTTGCATAGTCCCCTGAACAGGGATTTCTGTCTACCCTTCCATGCTATGAATGACTTTGCACCTTTGAACTACTTCAGCTAAATATAGCTAGTGTTAAAGGGTTTACTATCATTTTACTAACTCGCACTTGGTCGACTCCCATCTTGTGTGAAGTCCAAAACCCAAACATTGAAAATGCTGGACACCAATATTTCCAACTAGAAAAATCTTGCCTCCTTCTCAACCCGTGTTAACGTCTATACTTAATAGTGTGCACTATTAATCTCCAGTACAGAGTAACATAGAGGAGTTTCTCAACTGTCTCCTTGACTGTACGCTTATAAGAACTATGAAATCTATAGTTTGGTGGGGTGTCACTGAAAGTAGAAATGGTAAGCTGTTAGGCAGAGTATATATCATTGCTATCTGCCTTAGAGCCCAGTGTGTGCCAGTGACATTTCACAGTTATGGCACTTTTCCAGTTGTTTCTATGTTATGCAGGTCCCCTGATAATGATGAGAAAGATTAGCGGATGAAGGCACTTTCATTGCTTTTCTACTCTGTTGTGGCTTATGGTGGGTCTGATGGGAGGGGTTTATGATAACTGTGAGAAGGATATTCTCTTGAGTCCTGCTACTAGAAAACAAAGTTGCTGAAAGGCACTTTCTGCAAGCCCACCTTGTATAACCCTTACAGAAGGAAAGCCACCCCCAACTAACAGATAACGAAGTCAAGGTCAGAGACTATGGAGAAAAGGACAAACTCCAGGTTTGCTAAGAGTGGCTTTCAGTGAATTTGTTTACAGTATTGGGACTCAATATAAAATTCTCAAATAACTGCCATGTTTCCAATGATGGGGATGTGGATGGCTCAGCCTGGAGGATGGAGGCACCCTTGATGTGGACATCCATGTCAAATCATGAATAGACTCACCAAAACTGCAGCAGATGATTATGGCTGAGGTAGAAGATGTCGTCAAGCATTGCTTTAGCTACCATCTTGTATCTTCCTGCATCAAATTGCTAATAAATATCTTGGAGTGACAGACACTGAGCACCGGGCCACTAGTGAGTCATGTACTATTTGACAGTGCCTTAATGGGCTCATACACTGGTGATAGCTCTCTGTAGGCAGCCATCTGGACTGCCCTGACATCTTCTATGGCTAGCACCCCACTCTATTTCCTTACTTGTGTAACTCCCCCATAGTGTATCCTACCTCATTCCTCCTGAAATTTCCAGTCCTTTTTATAACAATTTGTCTACCCTCTATATGTATTGGTCCAACCACTGTTGTCTCTTCATTGTGTGCATACAAAATGCCCTCTGTTTGTCTGCGTTGTTTTCTCCTTATTTGGTTTCCTGTGCACACTAAGCCACACCCTCTTCCCATGCCCATTCTTATCTTGAATATCATAACCCCTGTCCAGGGATGTAAAAATAATCTTTAAATTTATACTATCTGCTCCCAGACTACAGCCCCCACCAAGCACATTCATGTTAGCATGTAGCTGTCTGAACACTCCCTTCCAAAAAGCTCCCCAAGCTATGCTTCTTCACAATGCTGCTCTCTAAACTGATCACTGACATATATATCCTGGGATGGTAATTACTTACATGAAGAAACAGCATGGGCATTTCAGTTGAAAAGTGCATTTTCCTTGGGTGCAAAACCATAAAATACCTTCCCATTTGCATTTAGGAACACCAACCTTAGTGGGAGCTGTACCATATATTATGTGAAGGAAATGAAGTCTGTCCCAAATCAGGGACAGATTTTAAGTATTACTTTAATATACTAATAAACAAGCAGGTGGTTAGGTCAGATGGATATAAAAGACCCATGGAACCTGCCAGAAAAACAGTAGGAGAAAATATTTATTTTAATGTCAGGAATCTCAAAAACAATGTCTGGCACTATGTGGTGCTAATAATAAATCATGCCATATACTCAGACAGAGAGGACATAGCCAATCTACTAGTAGACAAAGTCTGTTAGAACTTCGCCTCATAACATGCTTTGTACTGGATGAATGGTGGACAGCAACTATCATTTTCTTGCAGAAGGTGGGTTTGCAACAGATTCAGATAATTATAGTCCCATAAGCCTCACCAGTCTTATCGCTAAGGCTATGGAAAGGATCAATAGGGAACTAATGCATAAGGATATAGGTAATCTACATACTCATGGCCCAACCCACTTCAGCTTCATTAAAGACAGGTCTGGCCTACTTAATCTGTTCAACTTCTTTGAAAACGTCACTGAGGTAATGGACAAGGCAGATCAGTGTACCCTGTATATCTAGACTTCTCAAAGATATTTAATACCATTCCACACTTGAGTATCATAGATAAACTCTCCCAACTAAATGTTAACACCTAAGTATTTTGTTGAATAACAAATTGGTTCATAAATAGAACTCATAAATTAAAGGTGGGTGGGATCTACTTCCTCCAAAAGGACATGACAGTAGCAGAGTACTCCTGGGTTCAGTCCTTAGGCCACTCCTCTTTGGCATGTTTGAAGGTCGTAGTTAATGTTAGAGGTTTGTGGCTGGCCAAGTCCACAGATGATTGTACATTTGATGCCATCATAAACACCCAGAGGGCATCAAATTCCTACAGGAGAGCTGGCCCAAACTAATAGTTTGTTGTGAAACCATGGCCTAAATCTAAATGGTAAGAAGTGTATAATAGCATCTTTCATCAAGCATGACACTACTTGTAACTATCACAGTGACAACATACCCCTAAAAATTGACCCTGTAGTTAGGGATCTGGGAACTTATGTCAACAATAAACTGTCTTTTGATTATCAGATATCCACTATTGTAAGGAAGTCCTTTTCCATCTCACAACCTATATCTAAAGGTATGGTGGTCAGGGTCATAATAGTTTCCCTCATGGCATATGCCTGTTCATACACTTGTCACAACTGAAAATGATCATAATGCTTCCTCTCTAAAAAATCAAGAGTCTAAATCATAAAAAAACTAGGCAGGCCATCTTAAAGCCTTGTCTCTCTCTTGTCTGTGTCATACAGGCTAATGAGAGGTGACCTACCTTTGCCTTGCCTAAAGAGCAAAACAGACTCTATTCTGTCAGACCTATTGCATATTTGCAAGGCCACTGGTGTTACAAACATCACTTAAGAGTCCTCAATCTCTTTTGCAAAATTAACAGAATGTGTTGGAGGAATATGTAGGTATCATAGAGAATGGCTCTTCTGTGGAAGAGTCTTTCACTACAAATATTGCAAAGTACTTCTCATACTCTGTTCAAATGTAATATGGGCAAATGGATGGATAACAAAAAAGTTACCAACAGTTAAACTCTACTGAGTCTTATGTATATGAGAAGCATGCAAATACCTTAACATATCCCTGTTCAGACCATTGTTGGGTTATTTTTATTTTGAAATATAGGAGCTAATAACTACCATGAGAAGAGGATTTTCACAGATCCATAGCCTAGCAAGTACCCACGAACCATAAGTTTTTCTGGTGCTCTGACCAAATTTCTCCTATTGGATTAACTACCACTTTGAGTCTACCTTGAAAAGATGTTACTAGTCTAGTGAGATTAACCCAGTCAACAAAGGGTAGATGAATAATAAGGTTGCTATGAAGAATATGTAGCCTGAACCTGAAGTGTCTACAAAACAAGTTAGTTTGCTAGAGAACCATGTATTTTATGATGAACATGCCAAAGATGTGAAGCAAAATCAGAAACATTCATACATTTAATAAAGTAAACTACTGTCAGCTTGTGAAAACACACAAATGATGAAGAACAATAAAGTCCCACATCAGGGACAGATGTAAGGTCCCAAATCAGGGACAGATTTTTAACTATTGTTCTTGTTGACTCATACGTTTGGTATAATTACAACTTTCACACTAATGTATGTTTTCTGAAGGATATGAAGTCTAAAACTCAAATGTCTGTAGTGCACAGCACTCTACCAAAGAATAGCACATTTTTACAAACACCACATAGCTCTCAACTTTCCATCTAGTAAATGTGGAATATTACACCTCCAACTTATTAAGCACTCCAACAAGGACACTCACAACATTGTTAAGATATATTAATGCTAATTAAAAGTTATTTTGATGAATTAATATAATTTACTATTTAGGATGAATATTACTTAAAGTTCTTAAAAGCCATAGAAAACTCAGTTCTTGGCTTGTGTAATAACTCTGGGCATGAGGAATCCTTTTAATCAGTTGATCATTCGCATTCTCTGTGGCTTGCTTTGGGAAGCCTTATATTCCAAATGAAATATCTTCTAAACAGGGCAACTAAACAACTAACAACTCTCCTACCCTAAGAAGTGATATGCAGAGTTCATGTGGACTGTTGCACCTAAGTCATCAGCAATTCCCTTTTATATCATCCTATCATTTCAAGATGTATACAGGGATCTATACTTTCAGTCTGATTCGCAGCAGCCTGCTCCAAAGTTGGTCACTTCTAAGGAAAATGTGAAACAGATGCTTCATTAACCTATTCCAAAACACTCCTGAATGCATCTGTGACACCCCTGCACTGTCCCAGTAATCAAGTAGCCTCAATCCTCACCACTGGCAACAGTGGCGGATGCACCCACTGGAACAATGATAAGCACACACACAGTAAAGTGCAGTTTCCCAAGAGCACACAGATACCACAGTCAGAAAGGGGCTGGTTTCCCCCTCTTTCTCTATATCTCCAGTAAGACTCCCCACTGGCACAGCTATAGAGCTCCAAGTCCTCCAACACTCTTTTCAACCAGTGCTTCATGTCCCTGCCCAAGTAGCTGACACACACACTCTTGGCGATTTGTTTTATACACACACACACACATACACACACACACACACACACACACACACACACACACACACACACACACACACACACACACACACACACACACACACACGCATGCACGCGCACACACACACACACACACACACACACACACACACACACACACACACATGCACACACACACACACACACACACACACACACACACACATGCACACACACACACACACACACACACACACACACACACACACACACACACACACACACATCTGGTAAAGACTGGCATAGGTTTACTAGCTATGCCCCATTTTATCCAGACTATAAGATAGTTATCACTGCCACCAGAACCCCTTATCAGCTACTTTAAGGCCCTTAACAAAGGATGTCCAATCCTACCGTGCAATGTTACTATTAATCCAAATGGTTGTTTGACCAAGGGCCAGGCTATTAGGAGTGGCCTGTACAGTGTCACCAAATAGATATGCAAGTACTCTAAGAACTTAAATATGTCTTGCAAATATCAGCCACAAAGATATGTTTACATATACTTAATAATAAATAATAAAAGCACAAGACAATACTCAGTAAGTAATCAGTTACATCAGAGTTCAAAAATCACAGGAAATATTTAAAACAACATTGCAGGACAATCTCAAATAAATAAAGAAAACATCTAAGCTATATTTTACTATATTTTATTTTATTTTTTATTTTATTTTATTTTGCATGTGTTAACCGAGGTGTCTGACTGAGCTAAAAAGGCCCTTTTTCAGAAGAGGCCCAGGGAGAAAAGCTCCACATAGAAAAATTACAGATACATTTAGTTATTTAGACATGATCAGTATACACACAAATTACAAAATACATGTTTTTACAGTGGTATGCAGCACATCAACAGTTACAGTGGAGAGAACAAACAAAAATATTAATTTAAAAATAAAGGTAATTAATAGATTTGTGGTGTACAGCTGAAATCTGGAACATAGGTAGAATACATACATAGTACACAGGTACAGTACATACATTGTAGATTAGCCAGTGTTTGTGAGCAAGATTGAAAACTATTATCAAGTGCTCTAGGTTTAGTATCTGTACCTTATTTGCTTTCACTAGCTTGGGGAGCAATCATGGCACTGCCAACTTTGCTTGAGATATTGCCTGATGAGGTCTTTAAAGGAGGCTTTTGATTATGTTTTTTGAATGCTAGTGGGGACAGAGTTCCATTTTTTAGCCACTGAACTACTATATAGTGCATCTCCAAAGCTATTGTAGCTGTTGGTGACTTCTAGTAGTAGTTTGCTTGATAATCTAGGAGGTCTTTTGGCTGAGTGATGTTGTACTAGGGTTTTGAGGGCAGGACACTTACTGGGGAGGTAATAGATTGAATGATAGGGGCAGATCTGATTGTAGTTTAGGAGGTTGGGCAGTTCAAGCCAATGGAGCTGTCTCAAAGCAGTACAGTGATGTGTTCTATATGAGCAATTTGCAGCAAAGCAGGCAATTCTGTTATAGCAGGCTTCCATTTTGCTTAGTTCAGTTTTGCTGAGATTAGTCAGAATGGGAGCTGCATAGTGTAGTGGATAGAAGTTGGGAGCGAGCAATGACTGATCTTGTGTTGTTGATAAGAAATGGTTTGATACAGTAGAGTAATCCAAATTTGGCATGTACTTTTTAATAGTTAAGTTGAGATGACTATCAAATTTTAGGTGGGAGTCTATGGTTATTCCCAATAGCTTAGCCTGTGCTACTGGAGCGATTGGAGTAACATTTGTGGAGTAGATGGTGAATTGACTGTTATCAGTGTTTTTGTTAGAACTGGTTATAATCATAATCTGAGTTTTCTTTGGATTGAGGATAAGATGGGCTTTGGTAAGGTAGTTTTCAACGTCAGAGAATGCTAGCTGAGCTGTTTGCAGGAGGGTGGGAATGTTTTGTGCAGCACAGATTAAGGTAGTGTCATCTGGATACTGATTGATGGATGCATGCTGTGTGACAGTATGGAGGTCATTTGTGAAGATTGTGATTAGTAGACCCTGTGGGACTCCTATAGTTATGGGCAGCTGAGGAGAGAGAGAATTTCCCATTTCACAGCTTGGTACCTGTCAGTTAAGTAGCTTTGGAACCAGGTAAGAGTGGAATTTGATAAGTGAAATTGGTTTAGTTTGTTTAACAGGACTTAGTGTGAGACTGTGTCAAATGCTTTAGACATATCCAAAAAAAGAGTTGACACCTGCAGGCCTTCATTTTTGAGATGGTTTACTGTGTCTGTGAAGCAGAAGAGGGCTGTAGTGGTACTATGGGCAGGTCTGAAACCATCTGCTCAACTCCTGAGAGACTTGCTTGGCTGCAAACATCTGCATTAGAAGCTGAAGCTAAGTGAAACATGCAGTAGTGCATTTAATATTTTGTTAAGTACAAACTTGCAGTTTTAAAAGTACTGTATTTTCTTTTTTTCTGTTTCCTAATTGTGTGTTTCTGAACAGTGTGCTGTGTGTCTCTCTGCAGTTAGTTTCCCACCCTTCCTCCCTGTTCTTGTGTTAGTATTAGTGTTGCTGGTTCTGGAATTGCCCGCCCCTCCTGTAAGTCTGTATTAGAACACTCCTCCTGGGTCCATCTCATTTGCTCACTTAGCCAAGTACAGTGAGATCATATTCTGAGTCTAGTGTTCACTCTACTTAATACACAGAGTTGATATGAGAAGGCCCCCCAAAAAATCATTTGCTTTTACTGTATTTGTCTTTCCTCCTACTTTATTTTGCTTTTCTTAAAAGTACTCAATTTTATTTATTCTGCTGCATTTATTACTGCTTGGTAGTAGCCTTATTAAGTTGTAAGTGTTATTCTAAATCTTTTGGTTTAAGCACTTGGGCTTCATACAGGCTGTTTTACATTAAGAAGGTTTGTGGTCTGCACTGTTGTGGCAGGACAGGTAGCTTACATCCTTCTAAGCTGGGGCCCAGTGTCTGCTATTCTAAAAGTGTATTAGTTCTGGCTTAAGCAGTTATTCTACATTAAGAAGGTTTGTGGTCTGCACTCTTGTGGGAGGAGAGGCTGGATTTTACCCTTCTGAGCTGGGAATATCTGGTCACAGGCTTATTGTGCCTTCTTATTTGAACTGTTTCTTTCTGAAATTGGTGCGGCTTGTTGCTGTAGCATAGACCAAATTGTGGCCTGCTGAGTCTAGCTTTATTTGTATAACTTGAGCACTGATCCAGGCCATCTGTTTTGGAGAAGGTTTCCCTGCACCCTAGTAAGCTGTGGTGTGCAGTTAGAACTTGTCTGATTGAAGACTGCTGGAACAGGGCTCAGTTTTGAGCTTTTTTTCTGGTTAATCGGGTAACTTGTTTAAATCAGTTTGTTTGTTTTCTATTGTTTATATATATATATATATATATATATATATATATATATATATATATATATAAAATTGTATTTTATTCATCTGCTTTTACTGCATTTGTGTTTCTTTCTACTTTATTACTAGTGACATTGACTACAACTCTGATCTGCGATATATAACAATAAGCATCCTTTTCTGTACATTTTAAGTGTTTTTTGAGTGTATCTGCTTTATTTTCTATATATATATATATATATATATATATATATATATATATTTGTTTCCTGCCTTTCTTAGCTAGTATAGTCCAGTTTTCAGGTTAGTGCTGAATTCAGGGCTGTATTACAAATCTCTGTGTTTGCCCATACCTTACTTGGATAGAAGGAAGTTCTCTGTTCACCAGGGAGAGAAGGGAGCTTTGAGCAGCCTGTCTGTTCCTGGAGGAGTGGTTTCAGCCCAGAAATTAGTAGTTTATTGGCCATTTTTGGGCTAATTTCTATCTCTTTCATTTCCCTGCTATAAATACCGTATTTGCCTGGCAGCGCCGGTTAGCTAGGGTAAAAGTATTCCCGGCTCCACAAAGTCTCCTCTTCAAATTTTCCCTTGGAACTAGACAAACTTTCAACTTAAGCACTCAAGCCACTCATTTCTCAGCCTGGCACTTACTCAAAACTTAGAGAAAGCACTTATAAACCGTAGCACTAGACCCTCCTGTACTGTACAGAAGGACGAGGCTCTCTATTCGACCTTACCAGCCATCCAGTAAAACAGTTCACTGTACATATCCAGGCATGCCCAAAGGGCAGTTTCAGGTGTACTTTCCAGTCCAGCTGGTGAATCTGGGCATTTTGAGACAATGTTACAACTGCCTCATGTACACAGACAACCCCCTCCTCCTACCACCAAACACTAATACATGCAAGAGATGCAATTATACAGTCAAACTGGAGGCTAAGCTCTCTCAACCGCAGACTGGATCAAACAGTCAAGAGGAGAAGGGAAATACTTGCATCACACCACCAGTCTCACATAAACCATTAAAGCAGCACTGGAAAAAACACACATAAATACACAAAAACATACTCTGAGGCTCTAAATAAAAATCTGCAAAACCAACAGAGACCTCCAAAGCAAACATCCAAGCAACCTCCACCCCCAACACAAACCATGAAACACATACTTCACAAAACCAGTGTGCCTTGCAATCACAGCCCTTAAGGCAAAATAACATACCCAACATACTAGTAATAGGTGACTCTATAGTCAGGCACACTGACGTCCCACTCACTAGGCTGAATAAGGAGAAGGTTACTGTTAGCTGCCTGTCTGGCACCAGGATCTGCCACATAACACAAGCACTCAGGTCACTACAGAACAAGTACAAATTTGACTCTGTCATTGTCCATGTTGGTGTGAATGACCTGAGCCATACATCTCTGGACTACATGAAAAGAGATATGGAAGAGCTCTCTGATCATGTAGCCCATGCCAGTATGACCCTGACCCAGAGTAGCATCCTGCCCTCACCAAGAATGATACCATGATATAAAGAAAAAATTCTCAATTTCAACAATTGGCTAAGTTTCTGGTATCATTCAAAGGGGATCCAGTGTCTGTCTGCCTGGGATGACATGCTCAACAAGCCACGCTGCTTCGCTAGAGATGGCTTGCACCTGTCACCCTTAGGCTTTCGAATACTGGCCAAGGCTCTTGCCACCCTCATAGTGCCTTTTTTTAGGCAAGGGTCAAAAAAGACAAACCTACCACCGTAAATAGCACAAGTAACAAAAAACTGAGGGTAGTGCTACTCAATGCCAGAAGTCTGAACTTCAAAATGCATGCACTCGAGGCACTCCTCAGTTTGGAGAAAATTGATATATGTGCAGTAACAGAAACCTGGTTTAAGGCTCCAGAGAGCATCCCAGCACTACCAGGCTACATTTCATACCATACATTTCCGCCACAAAACCCAAACCAAAATACAAAAGGCGGGGGCGTATCCATATTCATCAAGGATACCCACACCTCCAGGTTAGTGGCACAGCATGATGCTTCAGAGATCATCCACATACAACTAACAATGGGCAAAACTGCAATTCAAATTGTAGCTTGCTACAGATCACCCATCATGTCCCAGGACCCCCATTCCACGTTCCTGGAAACACTGGGAAACATAAAGGTCCTACCAAACACACTAATATTGGGTGATTTCACTTATCCAAACATTGCTGGGAGAACTGCTCAAGTACTAACTCCCTTACACAACATTTCCTAGTATTTATAAACTCAAATGCCCTGGTTCAACTGGTCAACACTCCCACCAGAGGTGACAACATATTGGACCTGGTCATCTCCAACATGGGCAACTGGTGTTCCACACCAGAGGTCAACCCCTCGCTGGTTAGATCTGACCATAAACAAATCACTTTGGATATCCACATTCCGCCCCACCCCCAGACAAGAAAACCACTATGAAAAACATTTCAAAAGCAAACTTTACGTTACTTAAGACCGAGGTGGAAAGTTTCAAAGCCCCCATGCTGAAGGATGCTGTCCAAGCTTCAAAAATCTTTACTAATGCATTCTATGGGCACCTACAAGAATGCATTGATCATGCCATCCCAAGCAAAACCAAGACTCACTTCTCCAAGAAAAGGAAACCAGTCTGGTAGACTCCTGCCATAAACAAGCTATACAATATAAGGAGGAAACTAGTACAGAAAAGAGTAAAATCCCAAGAAGGGAAGACATCCCTGATCAGTATCAGCACGAAACTACGATCCCTCGTAAAATCATGCAGGATGAGCTTTGAAAGAAAAATTGCCAAGGACTCCAAAGATAACCACAAGGTATTCTTTAGCTATGTCAAAAATACTAAGTGGCAATGCTCAGATCTGCTCGGAGTTAGTGCAGAATGGCACAAGATACACTGAACCGACCGATATCGCCAACATCCTGGCAGACAGATTCAGTGCAAACTTCACCCCCCTCTCGCCCCCAAGAGGGCCCATAACCATACCAGAAGAATGCAGAGTCCTTGAAATCACAGACACACAGGTTAAAACAGCCCTCTCCAGAGCCAAAAACACAGCATCAATGGGACCGGACGGTGTCCCAGGCTGCATCCTACACGAGCTCAAAGATGAACTAACCCCTCACCTAAACACACTTTTCAAACTCAGCCTCTCCACAGCCTACGTACCCATAGAGTGGCACACAGCAGCAGTTATTCCACTCCACAAAGGTGAAGCCACAACAGACCCCAGGAACTATCGCCCTATAAGCCTGACTAGCTTGGCCTGCAAGGCTATGGAGTGCATCATCATGGAACTCATTAACAGAAACATTGGGAACCTCCAAACACTGGAGCCTACCCAGTTCACCTTTGTTAAGGGCAGATCATGTCTCCTGAACCTGGTGGACTTCTTTGAGACAGTTACCAAGGCTATAGATGAGGGAAAGGTGGTACACACAGCCTACCTAGACCTCGCAAAGGCCTTCGACACCATTCCCCATTCTGGTATTATAGACAAGTTCACCAGCCTGAACATAAACCCCTACATCACAAGATGGGTTGCCAGCTAGCTCATGGACAGAACCCACATGGTGAGAGTGACGGGAGCTAGGTCCAACTCTAAATTGGTTACAAGTGGAGTTCCCCAGGGCTCAGTCCTAGGACCCCTCCTGTTCGGCATATACTTCTCAGAGGTACAGGCAAACACAGGAGGACTATGGCTGACCAAGTTCGCAGACGACTGCAAACTAGGGGCTATAATTGACTCTCCAGCTGACACAGACATCCTCCAAAAGGGTCTCACTGAGACGGATACCTGGTGCCAAAATCATGGCCTCAAGCTAAATGCCAAAAAGTGCATAGTCATCCCCTTTGGAAAAAACAAAGTACCCACAAACTACCACATAGGTGGTAGTTCCCTAAATACAGAAGATGTAATAAGGGATCTGGGGACCCAAGTAGATAGTAATCTCAACTTTGATAATCACATTGCCAAAGTGGTTAGAAAATCCTTCTATGTGGCCCACCTAATCACAAAAGGGTTCGCATCCAGATCAAAAGAGGTCATTGTACCCCTCTACTCATCACTCATCAGACCCATCATAGAGTACAATGCCCCATTTGGGATGTACCTTACAAGACACCTGCAACAGCTGGAAAGACCACAGAAGTACCTCACCAAGAGGATCATTGGCCACAAACAGATGCCCCATGCAGCTCGACTGAAGAAATTACAGCTGTACTCGGTTGCATATCACCTACTCAGAGGTGATCTCTGCCTGACGTACAAGGCTATGTCCAACCCAGAATTGATGGAAATGCTCCACCTAAAGAAAACCTTATCCCCCGCAAGTTACACCCTCTGGGGATCTAAACCTCACCACAACAATAAATAAGATGTGCTGGAGGGATAGATTCCTGTCCCAGAGACTTCCCATGCTTTGGAACAAGATCCCAATCTACATCAGGCAGAGCTCCTCGCTAACACTCTTCAAAAGAAATCTTGACAGAGGGATGGGAAACAGAAAGTTTACCTCAGGGATCATTTCAGTGGCTCTGTTGGACAGAGGCATAGGGAACTAATCTAAGGGGGTGGCAAAAGCCAACACATTCTGGCTAGGCTTATAAATGCCTTCGGGTAGATAGCCTAGTACCTACCTATGAACCTATGAGATATTTTAGCATTTGGGTATGGATGCATTTTTCTAGGATTTTGGCTAGGGGGGAGAGTAAAGCAATGGGTCTGTAGTTATTAAGTTCAGTGGAGGTCCCGCCTTTATGTATGGGTGTAACATAGGATATTCTCCAGAGTTTGGGCACATAGTTTTCAACAATTGATCTGTTTATGACAGTGGAGATTGGGATAGCAATAATATCTGCTGTGAGTTTCAAGAAATAGCTGGGGAGTAGGTCGGCTGCTGTTGATGAGGTTTTTAGTTTGGAGAGCATGCTTTTGATTGAAGTGGTGGAAACTGTTTTGAGGGTAAAGCTTGTATTAGTGCTATTTGTGTTGGGGGGGATAGTGAGGAAGGAACTGTCCTGTGATACTAAGGATAGAATTGAGTTCACAAAGTGGGAGTTGAATTGTGTTTCAATGGGAACTTTAGTGTCAGGGGTGGTTGGTTTGGGGGTAGCCTTTTGAGAGGGTTTTAGTAGCTGGTTTACATTTTTCCAAATTTTTTGGGGGATATGTTGGTATTTAGTTTGTAATGTCACGTAGTAGGATTTTTTGTCCAGCCTAATGCATTTTTTGCATGGTTGCGCAGTTCTTGGTACTTAGTTAGGCTTTGTGTTTCTTAGTTTTTTTTATAGACACGTTCTTCAGATCAGCAAAGAGTCCGCAAACCAAGTAATCCTAAACGCTGTTTTATTGGTTAAGATAAAATTAGCGTTTTCGCCACTCAATAAGAGAAGCTTCCTCAGAAAGAAAAAAATGTTCAAAAAGGCGCCAAAACTTTTTGAGCATTTAAATACATACACGTAATTACTACATATTACATCACTTCCTGAAAACCATAAAATTGGTAAAAAATGGTAAAAAACCAGAAGACCTTAACAGGCAAATTCCTCTGTAAACATAAATATGTACAATAACATTTAAATGTATAATAATAGATCATAGAAGTACCAAAAGTACAAGAAAGTCCCAAAAAACTTATAATGTTTATGATAAGTAATAAGGACTGGATAAAAAACAACAATAAAAGGAAAATACGTGAACACCCCATATTAATAAAGTAAAATATTCCCATGCTATGTTCATAGAAACAATCCATATGGGAATGTATTACAAATTGTTTAATTTTATAAAAGACCAAAGTGGTCTTAAAAGCTTCTCTTTGAAGGTTATTAAAAATACTCGAGTTGTTTCAATATAAAATAAATAACCAATATCAAATATTATGTAAATAATAAAACAATTAACGCCTAAGATAGGCCTTATATTTCAATACTGGAGCAATGTTACAACTCTCATTTAACCCTGGGGGGGTTGAAGGCATCTAATCTAAGTTGCCATTCAAGCTCCCGATTCTCCAGTAGGAGTGATAAAGGGCCACCACGAATTGTAGATGGCATATGATCAATACCCATAAATTGGAAACTATGTCCTGGATTTTTCATTATGTGCTTAGCCAGTGCGTTGTCGCTTTTACAGTTTTTAATAGCGTAACAATGTTGATAAACACGCTCTCTAAGTTTTCTGTGGGTTTTACCGACATAAAAAACTGAGCAACAAACACAAAAAGCAATGTAAATAACTGACTTAGTTTCACAATTAATTTTAAATTTGATATCATATTTGAAATCCCTTATACAAAATGTATTACCGGTGCGAATGACTTTGCACCAGTTACAGAACCCACAGGTAAAAGAACCTTTTAGTCTGTTAAGGGGATTAGACCCTAAATCCCTTTGTAATAGTTCCTTGATGTTAATTCTTCTTTTATAAACTATCCGGGGTTTTGTCCCCAGTTTCTCTACAAGGGAGGGATTGGTAGAAATGAAATACCAATTTTTTTGAATAATTTCTAAAATTTGTTTAGAATTGTTGTTGAAAGTAGTAATAAAACTCAAAGACATAGGGTCTAAATTATCATTGGTACCCATGTTGGCACTATCAAAAACACTCGTATTGGTCATATCTTCACCTATGTTGAGTGAGATCAGAGCTTCTTGATGGAGCAATGGTTTGTAAAACCCATTTCTTCTCTTGTATTTTACCTCTTCTATTAATTCGTCTACTAAAACCTGGGGGTATCCCCTATTGATGAACATATCTTTTAGAAATGAACACTCAATTGAAAAGTCAGATGGCTTACTACACATTTTTACTGCTCTGACTAATTGTCCTTTGACAATAGCCCTCTTTCGTTTAAAAGGGTGAGAGCTCGAATAATGAAGGAAGGAGTTGACATATGTTTCCTTCCTAAAAATTTTGGACTGAAATTTAGAATTAGATCTGTCCTTAACTAGTTTCACATCTAAGTAGTCAATCCCTTCACTCTGAGGCTTAGAAAACTACAGCTTGAAGTAGCATACTTCAAGCAATGCCTCAGTGAAAACATAATTCCGAAAGGTCTCAGGAACAACTTTTCACCTTCGAATTTAATTCCTGGCACAGCCTTTCTGTCGGACTTATTAGCGCTTTTTCAAATGCAAGGCGCACAATTAATAGAATTGATTATAAAACATTATTCCTTGAACATTGATGGACTCATGCAGGAAATCAGCCAGTTAGATAATGAAATCAAACTTGACTCTAATTTCCATAGATTCAAGTTTGATTATACTCGTATTTTTTCGAGTATTGACACATTTATGACAAAACTGAAGTCTAACAAATCTAAAAAATTATTTCGGGATAGGACATCATACCAACATAATAAAGCCTACCCGAAATTGACTTCAGTACATAAGCAAAGCGAGGTTATTGGCTCTACAGTGAACATAGTTAACGGCAATAAAGAGGACATGGAGCCAATTATTGCCAACACTGACTGTGAGGTTGAAGAGAGTGAAAGTGGTCCTAGAAGGAGTAATAGGAATCGCAAAAAAGATGGACAACAAGAGACATTTAACAGGAATTCTAACCACAGTAATGTCAATAATGCGAATCCCAAATCCAATCAAAAAAATTTTTTAGGGAACCACAACAACCAACAGCATGGGGGCAAGGGCAGGAACTGGAACAGATAACTGGTCTTGTAACCAGTGAACACAGGATTGACTTTCCCAAAATTTTACACAATGTAAAGGGAGACTTTACTATCTATAATTTTTCTTCCTTAGAGTTGGAACCTGAGCTAGTTGAACTGCTAGCCCTAGGTAATACCTTTGTTCCTTCTAGACATTGTGATGTGGCTAAATTATTGATTGACTTAAAATGTTATGTACGAAAACTCAACTTGAGGCTATTATTCAATAATGTTATGGATAATGTGAACAATGGTTTGAAACTTTCTAGCATCTTCAGCCCCCCATTACACGTTGTGTTGCGGATGTTTGAAAACGCATGTGAGCTCGACATTAGACATATGAATAGAGCACACATCCCTATGACTAATCCATTCAACATCACAAGGGAACAAGTGTCAGCACTTAATCATTTACGTGAATCCTCTGTCAGATTAATTAAACCAGACAAAGGGGGCGATTTGGTCATTTTTGAAAAAATTGACTATATAGAAAGAATGCTACTAGTTTTAGACTCTCCAGCCTATGAAATCTCTTCCCTCAATGTAATGAATGGCTGTCTCAATAGATTGAGAAGCTACTTTAGAGATTTATTTATAGATGGCAGAATAGACATGGATATGTATAAATATGAAGAAAGAAGAAAGAAGAAAAATACGCCAAACCGGTGTCTGCCAACCACCACAAATCACCAACCAACCAAAAACTGGAACTGGAAGTGAAGCAAAAGAACCTCTTCCAAAATTGGTTTTAAATGTTTTAATCCACAGTAAAACACAGTAAGCCACGCAAAAAAATACACAATGAACGCCTTCTCACTCAGCGTTTTCGTCACTACTGGACTTCATCAGATGCTGAAACAAAACAACAGTTCCTAGTTACCCTTTTATATATTATTTAAAATCAATCAACCAATCTATTACAAGCCTTCATTACATACTAATTAGTTACTCATTTATTATTCATAAAAATAAATAATTCTAAAAAACACACAATTGTTTTATTAAATAATCCTAAAACCTTTTTAAAAAAATCCTTTTAACTTATTTAAATATTTAAATAAATATATTTATAAAATTACTTTTTAAAAAATGAACAGGAAAAAATAGATAGATAAGAAATACATATATATATATATTCCTTCATTGTAAACCTATATATTCTATGCAACTGTGGTGCCACCTCCTGGTTGCTTTTTTTATTACACCTTTTCCTTCATATTTTTTCAGCTCTTATTTTCAAAAGAGGCTGAATGGATATATGATCATTTAAGCCAGGTTTTCTGTTGGCTTCTAAGGCTATCTGCCACCACATTTCTCTATAGGATATGAGTTCTTCCAAGGGACCCCCTCTCTTATTACCAATTATTTGGTCCAACACAAAGAATTTAAATTTGGACCCTACACAAACCCTAGAATGTCTAAAAATGGCATTGGTTTCTTTTTCTTTTTTAACATCGTACATATGTTCGTATATTCTTCTTTTAAGTGACCTTTCCATCTTCCCTACATAGAAAGACGGGCATGCCATACATATAGCTAAATATACCAACCCCCTTGATTCACAGTTGTAATATGCCTTACTTTTTAACCATCTTTTTCTCCCTTCCAGGAAAACTTTTCCTTTATCCAAAATGTTGTCACATTGCATGCACCTGCCACATTTAAAGGTGCCTGTTTTTACCCTACCTTGTATGTCTTTTTTCCCCCTGTTATCTATGTTGTTTTCCAACCATCCTTTTATACTAATAGTATTTTTGAATATAACTTTGGGCATTTGGGTAGAAATACCTTCTAAATCCGTAAAATTCTTAAATCTCTCCCATTCCCTATAAAATAGTGTTTTCACCTCCTTATTTAATGTGTTGTATTCAATAACAAGTGACTGCTGAAAATTTTCTTCTTTCTTGTCTTCTATCACTTTTACTTCCTTGTATGACCCTGTTATGGGTTTAAATCTTTCCCTTCTACCTTTTTCTACCTCTGTTCTCAATTTTTGAACAAAATCATTTGGATAACCCCTTTTGAGAAACATTTTGTGTAACAAATCACATTCGTTAAAGAATTTGTCATCTTTACTGGTCATCCTCGACCCTCTTACAAATTGCCCTTTTACTAAATTCTTTTTACAATATAGAGGGTGGGCACTATCAAAGTGTAGAAAGGAATTAACATAAGTAGGTTTCCTATAGACACTAGTTTGGAAAGTTTTATTTTCCAAAGTTATTTCCACGTCTAGGTATGAAATACTAGTCTTGGAATAATTATAAGTAAATTTCAAAAAACCTGAAGTTTCCTCCATATATTTAATAAATTCTTCTAGAATATCAATACCCCCTGTCCAAAATATTATAATGTCGAGGAACCTCTTATATAGTGTCCAATACTTCTCGTATTTAGACCCCAATATGTGTTTGCTTTCCCAGTTTGATAGGACCAAGTTCGCAAAGGTAGGTGCACAGGCAGCACCCATAGCTACCCCTTGTAGCTGTCTAAAATATTCACCATTGAATAGAAAAAAATTGTTTTTCAATACTAGGTCCATCAATCCTGTGCACACTACCTTTTCTCCATGGGTAAGTTTGTTGTCTGCAAATATTTCTTCCTCAAACATCATATTACCTTCTTCATAGGGTATCGAACCAAATAGGTCCACTATGTCTATAGTCACGAAAATTAATTCCTCATGATACATTTCGGGGTTCAAAATGGTCAATAAATCCCATGAATCCCTCAGGATTGTCCCCTTGGTGATCCAAATGTGTTTGGTTTTAACATCCACATATTTTGCTAGGGAATTTGTTTTCGACCCACCGGCTGAAACAATAGGTCTCAGGGGTGGGTCCAAGCTGTTTTTGTGGATTTTCGGTATACTGAATACAACCGGTATTTTGGGTTTGTTTTTTTTCAGGTAGGTAAAAGTTTTACAATTAATAAGTTCCTCATTCATCATGTCTTCCAGGATATTATCTATTCTGTAATAGGCCATATTAATCTCATTCCTGGATACCACACTGTATTTCTTTTCATTTCTTAATATTTCATTCATTTTACCTTCGTATAATATCACATCCAACACAACCACCCCACCCCCCTTATCAGGTTTCATAACTCTGATATTTTTATTAGCTTTTAGTTCCTCCAAAGCTAAATGTTCATTGGGGAGGTTGTAGATTTGTCTATCCCTCAAATTTCTCTCTTTTCTTCTAATTTCCCTTTCCATATTGTTTTCAAAATTTTTCAACTGGGTGTGTATAACAGGGTTAAATGTCGATTTTTTAATTAATTTATTTTCATTGATAATATTTCTATTTCTTCTTACTTCTTGACCTATACCTTCACTATGAAACAACAACTGTAAATTCATTTTTCTAATAAAAAGCTTCATATCAATTAGGGTTTGTGTAGTATTCCCCTTAACTAAGGGTATAAATTTAAAGCCCTTTTCCATTAATTTGAAATGCTGTACATTTAATACCAGGTTACTAAAATTATAAATAGCAAACCCTCCCAGGGTAAATTTATTCCCTTTTGCTATTTATAATTTTAGTAACCTGGTATTAAATGTACAGCATTTCAAATTAATGGAAAAGGGCTTTAAATTTATACCCTTAGTTAAGGGGAATACTACACAAACCCTAATTGATATGAAGCTTTTTATTAGAAAAATGAATTTACAGTTGTTGTTTCATAGTGAAGGTATAGGTCAAGAAGTAAGAAGAAATAGAAATATTATCAATGAAAATAAATTAATTAAAAAATCGACATTTAACCCTGTTATACACAACCAGTTGAAAAATTTTGAAAACAATATGGAAAGGGAAATTAGAAGAAAAGAGAGAAATTTGAGGGATAGACAAATTCCCGACAACCTCCCCCCCAATGAACATTTAGCTTTGGAGGAACTAAAAGCTAATAAAAATATCAGAGTTATGAAACCTGATAAGGGGTGGGTGGTTGTGATGGATGTGATATTATCAAGGTAAAATGAATGAAATATTAAGAAATGAAAAGAAATACAGTGTGGTATCCAGGAATGAGATTAATATGGCCTATTACAGAATAGATAATATCCTGGAAGACATGATGAATGAGGAACTTATTAATTGTAAAACCTTTACCTACCTGAAAAAAACCAAACCCAAAATACCGGTTGTATTCGGTATACCGAAAATCCACAAAAACAGCTTGGACCCACCCCTGAGACCTATTGTTTCAGCCGGTGGGTCGAAAACAAATTCCCTAGCAAAATATGTGGATGTTAAAACCAAACACATTTGGATCACCAAGGGACAATCCTGAGGGATTCATGGGATTTATTGACCATTTTGAACCCGAAATGTATCATGAGGAATTAATTTTCGTGACTATAGACATAGTGGACCTATTTGGTTCGATACCCTATGAAGAAGGTAATATGATGTTTGAGGAAGAAATATTTGCAGACAACAAACTTACCCATGGAGAAAAGGTAGTGTGCACAGGATTGATGGACCTAGTATTGAAAAACAATTTTTTTCTATTCAATGGTGAATATTTTAGACAGCTACAAGGGTAGCTATGGGTGCTGCCTGTGCACCTACCTTGAACTTGGTCCTATCAAACTGGGAAAGCAAACACATATTGGGGTCTAAATACGAGAAGTATTGGACACTATATAAGAGGTTCCTCGACATTATAATATTTTGGACAGGGGGTATTGATATTCTAGAAGAATTTATTAAATATATGGAGGAAACTTCAGGTTTTTTGAAATTTACTTATAATTATTCCAAGACTAGTATTTCATACCTAGACGTGGAAATAACTTTGGAAAATAAAACTTTCCAAACTAGTGTCTATAGGAAACCTACTTATGTTAATTCCTTTCTACACTTTGATAGTGCCCACCCTCTATATTGTAAAAAGAATTTAGTAAAAGGGCAATTTGTAAGAGGGTCGAGGATGACCAGTAAAGATGACAAATTCTTTAACGAATGTGATTTGTTACACAAAATGTTTCTCGAAAGGGGTTATCCAAATGATTTTGTTCAAAATTTGAGTACTGAGGTTGAAAAAGCTAGAAGACAAAGATTTAAACCCATAACAGGGTCATACAAGGAAGTAAAAGTGATAGAAGACAAGGAAGAAGAAAATTTTCAGCAGTCACTTGTTATTGAATACAACACATTAAATAAGGAGGTGAAAACACTATTTTATAGGGAATGGGAGAGATTTAAGAATTTTACGGATTTAGAAGGTATTTCTACCCAAATGCCCAAAGTTATATTCAAAAATACTATTAGTATAAAAGGATGGTTGGAAAACAACATAGATAACAGGGGGAAAAAAGACATACAAGGTAGGGTAAAAACAGGCACCTTTAAATGTGGCAGGTGCATGCAATGTGACAACATTTTGGATAAAGGAAAAGTTTTCCTGGAAGGGAGAAAAAGATGGTTAAAAAGTAAGGCATATTACAACTGTGAATCAAGGTGGTTGGTATATTTAGCTATATGTATGGCATGCCCGTCTTTCTATGTAGGGAAGATGGAAAGGTCACTTAAAAGAAGAATATACGAACATATGTACGATGTTAAAAAAGAAAAAGAAACCAATGCCATTTTTAGACATTCTAGGGTTTGTGTAGGGTCCAAATTTAAATTCTTTGTGTTGGACCAAATAATTGGTAATAAGAGAGGGGGTCCCTTGGAAGAACTCATATCCTATAGAGAAATGTGGTGGCAGATAGCCTTAGAAGCCAACAGAAAACCTGGCTTAAATGATCATATATCCATTCAGCCTCTTTTGAAAATAAGAGCTGAAAAAATATGAAGGAAAAGGTGTAATAAAAAAAGCAACCAGGAGGTGGCACCACAGTTGCATAGAATATATAGGTTTACAATGAAGGAATATATATATATGTATTTCTTATCTATCTATTTTTTCCTATTCATTTTTTAAAAAGTAATTTTATAAATATATTTATTTAAATATTTAAATAAGTTAAAAGGATTTTTTAAAAAGGTTTTAGGATTATTTAATAAAACAATTGTGTGTTTTTTAGAATTATTTATTTTTATGAATAATAAATGAGTAACTAATTAGTATGTAATGAAGGCTTGTAATAGATTGGTTGATTGATTTTAAATAATATATAAAAGGGTAACTAGGAACTGTTGTTTTGTTTCAGCATCTGATGAAGTCCAGTAGTGACGAAAACGCTGAGTGAGAAGGCATTCATTGTGTATTTTTTTGCGTGGCTTACTGTGTTTTACTGTGGATTAAAACGTTTAAAACCAATTTTGGAAGAGGTTCTTTTGCTTCACTTCCAGTTCCAGTTTTTGGTTGGTTGGTGATATGTATAAATATATTGACATCTCCCAACCAAGGGTCCCAGTTATGTTTGGTATACCCAAAGTTCACAAAAACTGCAGAGACCCACCTATGAGGGCATTAGTGGATGGGAGGTGTTCTATTTCTTACACATGTTCTAAATATATAGATTTTCTGCTTTCTAAATATATTAAGCTCATTCCAAGTATCTGCAAAGATTCGTGGACCTTTTTATCAAACATTAACAGCATTAGCTATGACAGTTCCTATAATTTCCTCACTATCGATGTTGTCGATTTGTATACCTCCATTCCGCATCAGGAAGCAACGGAATGGATTGGTTTACTTTTAGGTGAGTTAAAAGCACCTAAAATTGAAATAGACAACATCACAGAGCTCCTTGACATTGTACTCACTTCAAATTTTTTTCTGTTTGAGAAAGAATATTACATCCAAAAACAGGGGGTAGCCATGGGCTCCCCCTGTAGGGCCAGTGTGGCGAACATGGTCATGGCGTATTGGGAGGAACATCATATTTTTGATAATCCTGACTGGATGCAACACATTTGTTACTACACTCACCTTTTAGACGACGTCTTCATCCTTTTTAAAGGGGATGTACAGTTGGCGCAATCGTTCGTAGACTACATTAACCACACTACAACTTTTCTTAAGTTTACACACCACTTTTCGAGTGAAGGGATTGACTACTTAGATGTGAAACTAGTTAAGGACAGATCTAATTCTAAATTTCAGTCCAAAATTTTTAGGAAGGAAACATATATCAACTCCTTCCTTCATTATTCGAGCTCTCACCCTTTTAAACAAAAGAGGGCTATTGTCAAAGGACAATTAGTCAGAGCAGTAAAAATGTGTAGTAAGCCATCTGACTTTTCAATTGAGTGTTCATTTCTAAAAGATATGTTCATCAATAGGGGATACCCCCAGGTTTTAGTAGATGAATTAATAGAAGAGGTAAAATACAAGAGAAGCAATAGGTTTTACAAACCATTGCTCCATCAAGAAGCTCTGGTCTCACTCAACATAGGTGAAGATATGACCAATACGAGTGAGTGTTTTTGATAGTGCCAACACGGGTACCAATGATAATTTAGTCCCTATGTCTTTGAGTTTTATTACTACTTTCAACAACAATTCTAAACAAATTTTAGAAATTATTCAAAAAAATTGGTATTTCATTTCTACCAATCCCTCCCTTGTAGAGAAACTGGGGACAAAACCCCGGATAGTTTATAAAAGAGGAATTAACATCAAGGAACTATTACAAAGGGATTTAGGGTCCAATCCCCTTAACAGACTAAAAGGTTCTTTTACCTGTGGGTTCTGTAACTGGTGCAAAGTCATTCGCACCGGTAATACATTTTGTATAAGGGATTTCAAATATGATGTCAAATTTAAAATTAATTGTGAAACTAAGTCAGTTATTTACATTGCTTTTTGTGTTTGTTGCTCAGTTTTTTATGTCGGTAAAACCGACAGAAAACTTAGAGAGCGTGTTTATCAACATTGTTACGCTATTAAAAACTGTAAAAGTGACAATGCACTGGCTAAGCACATAATGAAAAATCCAGGACATAGTTTCCAATTTATGGGTATTGATCATATGCCATCTACAATTCGTGGTGGCCCTTTATCACTCCTACTGGAGAATCGGGAGCTTGAATGGCAACTTAGATTAGATGCCTTCAACCCTCCAGGGTTAAATGAGAGTTGTAACATTGCTCCAGTATGGAAATATAAGGCCTATCTTAGGCGTTAATTGTTTTATTATTTACATAATATTTGATATTGGTTATTTATTTTATATTGAAACAACTCGAGTATTTTTAATAACCTTCAAAGAGAAGCTTTTAAGACCACTTTGGTCTTTTATAAAATTAAACAATTTGTAATACATTCCCATATGGATTGTTTCTATGAACATAGCATGGGAATATTTTACTTTATTAATATGGGGTGTTCACGTATTTTCCTTTTATTGTTGTTTTTTATCCAGTCCTTATTACTTATCGTAAACATTATAAGTTTTTTGGGACTTTCTTGTACTTTTGGTACTTCTATGATCTATTATTATACATTTAAATGTTATTGTACATATTTATTGTTTACAGAGGAATTTGCCTGTTAAGGTCTTCTGGTTTTTTACCATTTTTTACCATTTTTATGGTTTTCAGGAAGTGATGTAATATGTAGTAATTACGTGTATGTATTTAAATGCTCAAAAAGTTTTGGCGCCTTTTTGAACATTTTTTTCTCTCTGAGGAAGCTTCTCTTATTGAGTGGCGAAAATGCTAATTTTATCTTAACCAATAAAACAGCGTTTAGGATTACTTGGTTTGTGGACTCTTTGCTGATCTGAAGAACGTGTCTACAGTTTGTTTTTTCCTTGGTTTGCATTAGTTTTTTTTATAGTAAAGCCAGGCAGTGTATCTGGACTTGAGGATTTGTTTGGTTTATTTACTGAGCCAAGGGTTTGTAGAGGTTCTAACCTTGATTTTGCACAATGGAGCAACAGTGTTTAGGTGTTGTAGAAATGTTTTGTTGAAATATGCTATAGCCTGGTCAAGTGGGAGCGTTTTTAGGGAGGTCCAGTCACAGTTACAGAGTAAAGTATTGAGGACTTCAGGAGAGAATTTTTTTGTGTTTCTAGTGGATATATAGTTAGTGGTTTTGCATATGCTTGTTCTACTACGTATAAAGTATATTATGTTGTGGTCACTTAAGGTGTCTGGGAGACTACCTGCATGGGGGTACAATGTGGGGTTGTTAGTTAGGACCCAGTCAAGGATGGATTCCCTTTTAGATTTTTTATCACATCTAGTTGGAATTTGGACTGGCTGCTGGTAGCCATGGAGATTTATTAGATTACTTGGAGGTTCTGATATGCAGGTGAACCAATCTAGGTTGAAATCCTCAGAATAAGGGTTTCTTGTGAGTATGTGGAAGAACACCAGGATAAGAAGTCTTCAAGGCTAGCAGGTGTATTACCAGGTGGAATATAGATCACAATTGTGGTGATGACCTTTCTAGGGTGAAGTTGAAGTTGTGAGATAAGTATGTCCCAATTATTGGGGGAAGGGTAGGAGTTTGATAATTGGCATACAGTTAAACTGGACTTATAAAGTAATGCAGTTCCACCCACTTTACGAAGTGGTCTGTCTTGTCTAATGATACTGTTGCCGGTAGGGAGAACTTCTGAGTTAGCTATGTTTTTATTTAGCCAGGTTTCTGTTAAAGCAACTATGTCTGGGGAGTTGTGTGCTGTTGTGGCCTGGAGTTCAGGTATTTTAGTTTTGATACTTCTAATATTAATATTTAGCAGTAAAAGATTGTTGGTTTTGCTTCTGTTATTGATTTGCCCAGGGATGAAGATAGTGGGAGTGTTATGTTCTGACATGTGTGTTGGAGCAGTTTGTGTTGGACAGGATGGATTTGGGCCTGGGTTGGGGTGGATATCCCCACTTATGGTGAGCCTGTTGTTAAAATGGTGATACAGATGTTGGAGTTTGGTGAGGAGTGTGAGAAAGTATTGTTTTTTTTGGAGTAGGAATGAGAGCATATGTATTTAGTTTTGAATTGGTCTGTTATGTAGTTCTTGAACAATTGTGGGCAGATATTATTATAATGTGTGGTGTCTGTATATGAGAGTGCATAATGTAGTGTTGTGCTACTATGTTTAGGGATATTGCTAGAGTGATAACTTGTCGTGTTATAAAGAATTATGGGAAGACAGACTAGACTTAGTTGTGTGATAGTCATGGTTAGAAAGTTTAAGTCGGTTCTAGGTAGGGGTCTGAATAGGAATTATAGGATTGCACTATATGTGGATGGGTAAGTAGTGTGGGTGATATAAAAAATGCCTAGTCAGAATGAGAGTGATTGGGAGTATTTTGTGTGGAGCAAGTTGGTGTGGTATAATGTGATCTGACTTGAGGAGGTGTGATTGGTGGAGGTGATGTGAGGGTGAGCTGTGGGTGTGGCTGTGATTACTATAAATGTAGAGGTAGTGGGGGCGGGAGTTAATAGGGAGCAGGGCAGTGGAGCGGAGCAGAGAGAGCCTGAGCATTAGGCTATCTGAATCTAAAAGACTTATTATGCCCTAAAAACTTACTTACAGAACAATAAACAGGCAGAAGTGGTGAGTGGATGTTTCCCAGCTGATGCTATCAGGTGAAAGAAAAATACAAAATGCCCTCTTTCTCTCTCTCTCTCTCTTTCTCTCACAAAGTTCTTAAATTAATATCTCAAATATTGCTGCTGGGATACTTGCAGCATGACATCACTTTTTGTAATCTGACTTCAGTTTCCAGGCTCACAAACTACCCCCACTGATGAAGCGTCTAGCATCTCCTTGTAAAAATACATAGCCCACAGAAGTTTGGAGCTGCTAGAAGACATAAAACAATAAAGAAACACTTACAATACCATGCAGAAGGCTCCCTAGTTCTAGACATCCTGTCTCCTTGGTGCATTGAAACTACCTATTTTATTATGTGGTTATAAAACAATCTAATTTCAACTATTTTCCTGAAGTTTCGCAAGTTAACCTTCTATGTTCCAGTTTCCACTATTAAAAATATATACATTTACACAGCCACAATAGTACATATACACATCTGTTCTCTTCCAGTATGGCACTCTGTGGATACATCTTTTGAGCTCAGTACATTACAAACCCTGTTCAACACACACTTCTGTGCCAGCAGTTTAATATACACATAACATACAGTTCTAATAACATTTGTAAAACAAGCATATGAATCACACATGACACATAACCATTTACAAAATTTCAGATAACTGGGCTGGCAGTATCTCCTTCTGTCGCACTTCTATCTAAATCATATTAACATTCACAAATGACATATAATTATTTACAAAATTCCAGATAGCTGGGCTGGCAGTATTTCCTTATGTGACAACATCCCATCAGTATCTGCCTTTGTATAAAGAAACAAGGCACACAACAACATTGTCAAATAAATAATATTAACATAAGCAGAAAACTTGTGCAAGCAGACACTGAAAGCTCCAGCAGTAAGGATCAACTCATCAAGCCAAGACCTGCACACTCACTGTTTGTAGTGCTGCATTCTAGATTCCTTATAGCTTTGCAACTTAAAACCGGCTACTATATCATGTCAGTAGTCCAGTCTAGCCTGTAATATTTATTTTATGAAGAGCATATAAAAATATGAAGCAAAAATCTGGACATTCTGGACAGTTGAGAGGTATGTACCTAAGGGCAGAAAACAACCTTCTTAAAGAATTAAATGAGCAGTAACTATGTTAACAGCTAGAAAGTTATATGAGGGTAGCCAAAATATGATACATATACAAACATGCATGCAACATGTATAAATTTTGACAAGATATGGACGATCTCTAAGATCAGAGTCACTGTGTTGTTTTTGCTTATTGGTACACCAAAAGATGAGCATGAGAATTTTCTGCTGAGTAAAGGCTAATCAGAGGAAGGCCATATTCCAGTTTAGGCAGAAGAACATGTTTGGCTAAGGAAAATCTGTCTGAAGGGAGAGTAACTGAGAGATTCTGTGATTCTATAACATAGTTTAAGTTGAGATAGTACTCTCCTAGTTATTTTGTCAATATGATTTGAATAATTTCGAGAAGGGTTTAAATTAAATCCTAGGTATTTGTACTCAGAAATGAGGGGAATGATGTTGAGGTAGATGATGGCGTTTTGGGGGTTGTAAATAGCATGAAAAGCATAACAACATGGAAACTACCATATTCATAATAGGCCCTAGGAATTTAACCAATTGTTCAGGATTTGGGAACTTATGTGAATAGTGACCTAACATTTGACCAACATATTTCTATTGTTGTACGTAAGTCCTTTTTATTGCACAGCTTATAAATAAAGGGATTGTGCTTAGATCTAGGGATCTAGGGATGTCGTTGTGCCACTTTACTCAACCATCATTAGACCAGTCATTGAAAATAATTCTCCCTTTGGCATGTATCTGTCCAGACACATGCAACAACTGGAATACCCATAGAGATACCTTGCTAAAAGGAAACATGGCCTAAACAATATGTCCTACAAAAGCTGGCTCAAGCCCTGTCAGTATCCTACAGGTTGTTAAGAGGTGACCTGTGTTTGGGATGCAAAGCATCCTTCAACCCATGACTGATGGATTTACTTCACATCAACAAGTCAAAGGGCATTAGAAATACTTGGTTTAGGGATCTAAACCTCTTTAGCAACATCAACAGAATGGTTTGGAGGGACGGGTATATCTTACAGAAGATGCCGCTGCTCTGGAACAGACTCCCCATCCACATAAAACAAAGTTCATTCATGTCTATATTCAAGTCCAATGTAGATCTGTGGATGGTAAACAGAAAATTTACCACAAGACTTCTCCCTGTACTACTAATGTACAGGGGCAGCTCCTAAATACTTTATCCCATGTATGGGTCTCCTCAAATTATCTATAGTATATATATATATATATATATATATATAGAGAGAGAGTTATTGACCATAGGGATGGGTAAAGCCAATCTATAACCAAATGGGATAGGATATTTCAAGCACAAAAAGGGAAACTGGCTAGGCTTTAAGTAGCCCACAAGGGCAGCTATCTTAGTACTTACCTATGAACCTATAAAGGTATTTTTGTGGTTAATTAGATGATAATTATAAATAGCCCAGTTGCATAGCTTAGAGGAAAGACTCTTGCAGTTTGTTCTAGAGATCACAGAGGCAATTTCTGGCTTGTAGTAGAAGGATGTCATCTGCATACAGTATAATATCGAGGAATGAAAGGCTATCTGTAATGTCATTAGTAAATAATGAAAACAAAATAGGACCCCCAAAATTGTATCAGTTGCAGTAAGTAAGGCAGTGGTGATAAGGCATTTCTAAAACCATGTTGTTTGTCTGATAGCAAGCCATAGCTATTTATATGTTTCATTATTTTTTGTACTTGATTTTTCAAATATTTTTGAAAATGCGCAGAGAGTTTGATAGGTTTAAAGTCATTGACAGTTTTGGGAGAGGTTATTTTGGGGACTACATTCATAATGCCAAACAGCATTACAAAGAACTCAAAGGGCCAAAACACACATTGCAGAAAGACTCAGCTACGTATTCCAGGGGGCAAGTCCCCCACATCCCTTGCTTATATATATATATATATATATATATATATATATATATATATATATATATATATATATATATATATATATATACCAACTCTGAGATCGCACTACAACAGGAAAAGGGAAAACCACCAATTTTCACTTCTGGCCCTTTGTGTTCATTGTAATGCTGTTCAGCATTATGAATGTAACGCATTTTAGGAAGGAAAATTACAGTAAAATGTTGTAAGGCTGGGAGCACTATTTCTATTGTAAGGGAGAGATTATACATATACTGTAGGTTCAGGGTCTGACAATTTTATCTGTTGCTCTTTTTAGGAGAATGTAATGTAACTGGGTGAATTTGTTGCTAGATTTTTTAAAGATCTTTCAGAAGTGTACTGTTCACTGAGGATTAACACTGGAGTATCGCCCCACTATAAGGTTATATTTATCAGTGCTTATTAACTTCAGCCTTAAACCACACATGACTGAAAATGAGACCTAATGTGACACTGTGATGCTACATAAAGCAGCAGTGAGCAGTAGATATCTAAATTTATAGCATTTACTGTACAAGTTTAGTAACTATCAGAATCAGTTTAACAACTGCTGAAGGACAGCATTTGAGAATCATAATAGTTTCTGTGGAAACAGATCTTACCCAGTCAATGCACTTCAGTCAGAGGAACATATTCATTGCTTTACTGATAAAAATGGTCTTGTATAATTAGCTGGTAAGCTAACTGAGAACTGACCAATCAGCTTTACCTCTGAGATAATCTTCTTAGCCAAGTACAAGTAAGTCATTGATGATTAAAATCTAACTAAGATTGCAGAAGATTTGTTTGGACACCAAGAGGGGATTGATCAAATGATCAGATTTCAGAATTTAGAATACAGTTTACATCCTGTTGCCTGTGTCATTCTTTACCTGTAGCTGCTGATGCATGTTTCTACACTTCTGTTATGTGTACTGCAACTGTAGTGTCATAAGGTAGATTGTTATTCATGCTACCTGGCATTGTATCTGCTACTTGCTTTAGCCTGGTACAGAATGCCCTTTTGTTACCTCCAGCCATGAGTGTGTACATTGAACTCTGCATAATCTTTGAAACATGGTGGTTTACAGGCCCCTCACTGCATTTTGAATGTTACAGCACATTCATATTCTGGGGCTGTGACTGTGACTGCCTGCTATACTTTTGCATTCATGATAGTGCTGAGCACTCAGGTGTCTGTGGCACAGTGCATCATGTGTGCTATTAAATGTGCTTCATATGTGCTAGGTGTGTTATGTGTGCTACGTGTGCTGTCAAATGTGCTACATGTGTGCTGTTGTGTGTGTTATGTGCACTATCAAATGTGTTACGTGTGCTATCATGTGTGCTAAATGTGATCTCAAATATGTGCTGTCATGTGTGCTATGTGTGCTATCAAATGTCGGCTATTGTGTGCTATTTCTGCTATCAAACATGGATGCTATCATGTGTGCTACATGTGCTATCATATGTGCTATGTGTGTTACAAAACATGTATACTATCATGCGTGGTGTAGCATCAAACATGTGTGCTATCTATCATGTGATGTTCTTCACTGTCTATGCTCTCTAATATTTCTGAGTTTTGACAAACTAGCTATGTATCAGTATATGCAGTGAATGTCTTGAGCCTTTCTCTTGCATCTCCCTTATGCTAGGTTTTCTGCAGGCTTTGTTATATCATAAACTGACAGCACTAATGTCTTTGGTCAGCAGTTTTTGGGGACTGCAGCTCTGCATGTACTTTCTAGTCTCTGGTACATGATGAATCACTGTTGGTGGATCTGACAGCTCAAATATACTGGAATTAATTGCATACTTGAATATATCTGATGGTCCACAAGTCTTGCTGTATTCTGTTTTTCTACCTTTCAGTTTTTTTGTTAAAAGACAAAACACAAATTCTGCTGAGATTCTTAATCACCTTAATCACAAAAATAATTATTATGAAAATTGGATATTCTAGAAAGACACACAAATATTCTTTATCGATAGATGTATTTTCAGGAAAACAATTTAGCAGATGAAGCAGCAATGCAACCAGTGTAAATATGTAAAATAAAAGTGCTAGTGTCATTGTGTAGTATTTGTAAAAACTCACACTCATATGAAAGCAGAAGTGCTAGTATCCTTGTACAGAATGTAGGGATTTGTGTGACATTTGTGGCAAAGCACAACCAATGGCAGTTATTAACCTGTAAATGTTAGTTATAATGTAATCTGGACAAATGATGGTTTGAAATGGAACTGGGAAGGTAATCAATTTGTGGATGCTGGTTTGAAAAATTGTTATTGTCTTTTGGCCTGGATCATAGTTGAGAACAGTCTTTGGACCAGTTTACTTACCTGATTAAACAAAGACACAAGAAATATAGATTTGATAAAGACACTAGCCTGTTGTGCAGAACGAAAACTTCTATTTTGCATAGCAGTGAATCCGGTTAAAACAATGGCCCAGGTGATGAAGGGCAAGCTTAAAAATGTATAAAATTGACCAATTAGAGGCCTGCTGTAATATTTCAGGAAGGATAGGTAGTTTTATTTTTATGTTGTCAGTAGTGTGGCAAGAAATAAGCATATCTGAGGAAGGGATGGCACTTTCAGATGTCAAAAGCCCTACATGAGTTTGTGTGTATTCTTGTGCATGCATGCACTCGTGTGTGTGTGTGTGTGTGTGTGTGTGTGTGTGTGTGTGTGTGTGTGTGTGTGTGGCATGTTATATTTGTGGAGATACTGAGTATAAAAAAAGTCCTTACTGTGCATTCTGGTATCAAACAGACCAGCTATTTCTCTAAGAACAATTTGATGAAAGAACCTATTTTCCAAAAGAACAGGATTATTTCTCTTTGGTTAGTTTTATTGCTTGGGGATTATACAATATGCATATAGAGACTACTGGGACCAAAGCTACAGGATGAATCCTTTAGTAGCCCATTGTCTTCAACTGTAACATTATGCTGCCAATCAATTATAAAATCATAGGTCTGACCAAGTATGAGAAATGACATACTAAATTTTTGAGGAGGAGAAACAACCCTGCTATTAAGGGACTCAGCTGTGCATAGTTTCATAGTTTAGTACTAAGCTAACTGCCCTTGTGAGCCATTTTAAGCCTAGCCAATTATCCCTTGTGAGATTCAAATCCTGCACCTTGTGTTTGTAAGGCAAACACCTTAGCCATTAAGCCACCCTCCCAAACACATTGATTAAAATCTTTTTAAATTAGCATTTATTTCTGTGGATTATGTTAGCTGATTTTGCAGCATGTAAAATAGGCATCAAATAATGAACATTTAGTAGATATAAGGTTGTTATAGAATGGATGAATCAAGTTAGTTAGAATGGTTCTGTAACTATGTAGACACGTTGTATTATGACTGCCTTTTAGAAACTTAACTGCTATTTTTCTCTTAAAATGTACCAGCATATGATAATGACTGAACCCTTAAAATACATTTAAACATGACTGCTTTAGATATAAACCTGTATATTTTTCTTGTGGACAGGAAGTACACCTTACTAATTGTAGTTATGATATTTATCTCAACAAACTGTAAAACCTAGTTTGCAAAGGGATACTGACAGACAGTGAGATGAGACATTAGCCAATAATTGATAACTGTATATTAAGCAAAGTTGCTAATACTTTATTGCTGGATCACTTTAAAATTCATATTACTGAGGACCTGAAAAGCTGAATAGCTTTTACTAGAACTCATTTCATAAAGTCCATGTATCTATCATTTCTGTTAATTAGAACTTCTGCTTCCTGGGTTTCCGTTTTTCATAAATTGCATGCTTGCTTCAAACAATTTTCTTTGTGCATTTATCAAAAAGTTAATTTCTTTTTGAATCCTGCAGAAGAGAGAGAAAGTTCTAGTTAATTATTAAAATGTTCCTTAGATAAGATTATGTATAATGTCTAGGGGACAGAATTATGAATTATTTTCTAATTTAAACAAGAAAACAGCACAAGGGATTTTTTTTAACTTTGAAGCTTTATTTAGATTTATTGTGTAACCCTCTTCAAAATCTCAACTCTGGCAGACAGAAATACAATTTATTTAAATGAATATCATTACAGAAAGCAAAATTATTCCCAACTAAAGTCTACCAAATCCACAATAACTTGTTTTCTGTCAAAAACATATATGTTGTCAATGTGTTTTATTGTTACTGCCTAATTAACATGCTACATTAATGAACTTTAATGCACTCTACATAGCTAAGATATGTTTAAAGAACATGAAAACCAGTCAGATCTTAAAAAAAAATGTTTTTGATTTCCGAGAAACATCACTAAAAGTTTTTTTTTCACAAAGCAATATGAAGGCAATACACAACTGAACATAATGAAAGGGGGGGGGGCACTGTAAATTATAATAAAGACACAAATACATATATGTATACATATGTATTATCGATTCGTCTTTATATATGTATATCTATATATGCACATTTGTTTGTTATTTACCCCAGCAGTACACAGCAGTGCTGCATTAGAAAAACTATATCTGTTTCATGGGGTGTTATTTCACTGGAGAGGACACATGATGAAAACTTACAGGCTAAAATATGCAGACAAGAAGTAAGCTATATTTGCCAGAAAAGTTTCTTCAAACTATCTCAATGAAATGCACAGTCAGTATAAATTTGGGGACCACATATTGCTGTATGGTGTGCTATCATTACAATGCTGATTTTTGTTCAAAATGTAGAAAAAACAAAACCGCAACTGACAATAAATCACATTTTAATATACAACTGATAAGCACTTTCATACGACCCATTTCCACCTTCTACTTCTTAAAGAAATATTCCATCGCCTATCCCCTTGTGCAATAATTTCATTCAAACAATAAAACATACTACTACTATAAAAATGTATGAAATTGCTACAAAAGTATAAAACACAAACATATAAAACTCGATTACTAAATGTATTTGTGATTACCTTATCTCATGTATGCTTTTAACTTCAAATGACAAATAAAAGATGACATCTCATTTAGACCTGGACAACAGTCCTCATTCAAACGGACTTGCCAGTACAATTTTCTTTATACAATACAGTTTCCATGCCCCCACCCAGTGTTACTCTCAATGTTTTCCAACACTATGAACTTGAAATTGTGGTCAGAGTAATTATTTATATGTTTCTATAATGCATTAGTAGACCTCTTCATTTTAATTAGATACAAATGTTTATAAATTCTCTTTCAGTCTTACCTATATAAAACCTGCTGTATTACTGGCATAATGCCATGTACACCACTCCCCTAGTACGCAACCGACTTAAACTTCATATTCTTAATTACAAATGTGTTGCCACTATGTATGTGTTTACAATAATTGCAACACCCAAATCTATACATCCCAAAATTGTTATTGTTTTTTACAATTATGTGGCTCACTGACTGAAATATGTTTTTAAAGTTCCTCCCTTTCTTGTATACTATGACAGGCTTGTCCCCCACTGTATGTTTTACCTCTCTATTATCATATAACATATACCAGTTTTTTTGAATAACCTAATCACCTCACTATCCAGTGAACAGGTTGTTATATAGGTGACCCTGGCATTAAAATGATTCCCACTCAATTTATTCCTGTTCTAATTTCCCTTATTGTCTGTAATCCTATTCAGGATGGGGTAAAATGTTATTTTTTTTCTTTTGATAATGATCTCATGCATGCAGTCATCAATTAAATTGACTGGGTAGCCTCTTTTCATAAACATATTTTTCATTATGAAGCATTCCTCCCTAAATTGATTGAAATCTGACACCATTATGGCTGCCCTTTACTACAGTTTTTTTTTCTGAGCAGTCAGGTGGGTGCTTGTGTAATACAAGAATGAATTGGAGTATGTTGGCTTTCTAAATGATTTGAAAGATAATCTCCTATTCACTTTGTCCTTGGTCAACAATACATCCAGATATGAGGCACTACCTGTACCTATCTCATATGTGAATTCTAGAAAGTTGGTAGAACTGTTTAAGAAATCAATAAACTCAGATTTTTTTTTCATCATCCTCCAAACAATAAAAATATCATCCAAGTACATTGTATAAAGGCTATAGGACTTCATAAACCTGCTCATATATACACATTTTCTCTCCAATTTGATCATTATGATTGTGAAGGTATGTGAAGGTTGCCAGCCTAGCTAGATAGGCTTTTGTATATAATTCTTTCATTTGTAAATATTAATATAAGCCACAGGCTTGTTCTCTTAAATGGAAGAAAATGCTGTTAAATGTGGAACTGCAAAAATGTAACAACAGTGCACTCTGGTGTAGGAAGGCTGATAAGTCAAGCATTGTGTAGTTGTTTGATGTCAAAACTTGGAGCCAAGATGTCTAAATGAAGGGATTTTTCATATTGTTTTGAGGCCAGAGTTAATGGCTAGAATTTACATATATCATTTCTTTTATTGCTCTGGCTTTCTGATCAGCTGCAAGATCAAAAGGGCTATTAACTTCTGAGTTTCTGTTAGACTGGGAAAACAGACAATTGTTAAGAATGATGTAATGTGAAGCAGCACCGTGTTATCAATTTAAAGAGAGAGAATCAGAGAACATTTAACATTTTGTCTTGAGAACATCCAACTCACCAGCACTGCTTTGCTCTATATGTAAGTTTATTTTAGAACTGTGTTTTCTATTAGATATAGCTAGGAAATAGGATGATTAGATTCATTTTTTTCTGAATTGATGTCAGAACTTTTCTACTGGATTATTTTAAGAATTTCTCAGTGATTTCTGAACTCTTGACTAGCACTCTGTAGTAAGAAGTATTGTCTTGTGTTTTTATTATTTATTATTAAATATTTTAAACCTTTGAACTGTGGCTGTTTTGTGTAGAGATAATTTAAGCTCTAGAGTACATTGCACATATATAGTGATACTGTCCAAGACACTCCAATAAGCTTTGCTGTTCAGTCATACTTACCATTCGGATAATAATATTGCACAGTAATAATTGGACACCCTTTGTTAAGGGCCTTTTTAATAGCTGATGGTTGCAGTGATTTCTACTGTATAGTCTGGGTAAAAGGGGTACAGCTGGAGAACCTGTGCCAGCCTTCCACAGGAGTGTCTGTGTGGTTGTATATAACTTTTATCTCAAAGTGTGTGTGTGAAAGCTACTTGGGCAGGGACACGAAGCACTGGTCAGACATAGAGGGTGCTGGAGGTTTTAGCTTGCCCACTAGGCTGAGATCTGGACCCTATAGCTGTGCCAGTGGGGAGTCTTATTGGGGATCTGGAGAGAAAGGGAGAAACCAGCCCCAGACTGAATGTGATCTATGTGTGCTCTTAAGGGAAATTCTACTTTACTGTTTGTGTATTTGTTATCCTTCCCAATGTGGACACCTCTCACTGGTGTTAGTGGTGAGGATTGAGGCTCCTTGATTGCTGGGCCAGTGCACGGTCATCACATATTAATTGTTTACCAGTGGTTGGATAACCAACCACATATTCATTTGTTGGCAAATACTAATTGGCTTGTAGTGGTGTGGGTAATGTTAATTCTTGTAGCTTGCATACAGTGATCTCTGAAGGTGTTTTTGTACTCTAAATCAGCCATGCAGTGAATACTCAGAGTTTAGATGACAATTATTTTATTTCTTTTGTTAGCTTAGTTAGTCAGGGAGATTTGGCAAGCATGTCAGCAGAGGAGTACGAAAAGCTGACAAGGAGCCAACTGCCTGAGATGTGCCAGACTAGGGGACTGGTGCATGGAAACCTGACTAAGGCAGACATTATTGCAGCTTGGTCACAGCTGCATCAGAAAACAGCAGTCAGGAGAACGATCAGACTGGCAGTGGAGGTGCACAATGCTCAGAGAATGGACAGCTCAACCTTTCTGCAGAGGACTTAAAAATCCATCTGGAGCTAAAGAGACTTGAGTTGGAGGCCAGTCATTTGGAAACAGAAGCAGCAGAGAGACTGAGATGTCTACAGGCTGAGGAGAATGAGAAACTGCTACACATGAAAGCTGAGGAGAAGGAAAGGCAGAGGCAGCAGGAAAAGGAGATGCTGACTCTTCATCAGAGTCATAGAGGTAATGGAGCAGGGAGTAACCTGATCCCAGAAGCACAAAAGGTCAGTACATTTCTTCTGTGGTTTACAGAGGGGGGTAATTTTGATAGTTTCATTCATATATTTGAGAGGGTATGTAAACAGTATGATGTTGACCAAAGCCTCTGGGTACGGTTCATGACCCTCTTACTCTATGGTAAAGCTATAACTGTGTTGTCTAAAATTTCTGATAATGAATGTTTTGATTATACTGCTGTTAAGAGCTGTTTGTTAGAATTTTTTAAGCTAACACCTGAAACATATAGGAAAAAGCTTCATGAGCATAGACGCAAGACAGATGAAATTGCGTGTGAATACATTGCTGAACTGAGCACTTATTTTCATAGGTGAGTGAATGGATGTCAGGTCACCATTTTTGAAGGGCTGGTAGACCTTTTGGTGAGGGAACAAGCCCTCAGCACTTTGCCTGAGGACATGAAGATCTGGTTAGCTGATAGACAATGTGCTACTTCAGAGAAGATGGGGAAGAAGGGAGACTTATAACTAGCAACCAGGGCATCCCTGCACAGGAAAGGGACCCCCAGTACTGCTCATGGGTTTAAAGGAACCCATGGTGGATAGCCCAGACTGCCCCAACAGAATCCGCCAGAAGCAGGGGAAGCCACTAGTCCAGGTACCAAGACCTAGGGTTAAATGTTTTGAATGTAACCAGTGGGGCCATGTGGCATACAGATGTACATGGAGGCAAGGTGGGGAACAAAAGGTGAGAGAGCCAGTAAGTGGGGAGGACATAATGCCAATAGTAGGTTGTCTTGAGACAACAGGGGTACTGAACTACCATCCTGCAGATGTCCTGATTGGGAAGGATTTGGATGAAGCAGTACCATGTGTTTCTGCCGTTACAAGCAGGCTTGTGGGTCTGGTAGCCTGGGTGAGACCCAGACAGACCGCATACTTGCAGCCAGGACTGGTGAGGTGGCTCCTTCAGGGAGGAAGCTACACTGTAGCAGTGAGACTGAAGGTGAGCCACAGCTGCTTGTGGGTACTGATGTTCCCCTGGACAGAGTGACTGCAAAGGTAGAGGTGAATAGTAGTACCCAGGCTGACAGTGAGGCACCACTGTCAGAGGATGCTAGACTTCCTGTGCAAGGGGAGCTGGGAAGGGTTACAAAGAGAAAGTTAAGACAGGCTCAGCTCTCAGACCCTACATGGCAAGGCCTGATGCAGGTAGCTAGGGAGGCACCTGATTCTTAAGGGAAGGGGGAATCTATATACTGGGACAAAGGGTTACTGTATGCAGAGTGGACCTCTGAGGGAGGCTAGAAGGTGAGAGGGTACAGCAGTTGGTAGTGCCTAGAGCCTACCATCTGGTGCTTCTATCCATAGCCCATGATATTCCCTTTGCAGGTCACATGGGCATAAAACCTACAAAAAGACGTATTCTACTGGCCTGAAATTTCCAGAGATGTAACAGGGTACTGCAGGAATGTGAGCAGTGGCAAAAGGCAGGAGACAAGACGAGAGCTCCTTTGATGCCTTTGTCTGTGATTGGGGAGCCATTTCAGAGGGTAGCTATGGATATTGTGGGGCCTCTGAGTACACCAAGTTCCACAGGGAAAAAGTATATCCTAGTGGTAGTATGTTATGCTACAAGATGCCCTGAGGCAGTGGCTTTGTCCTCTACTGAGGCAGAAAAGGTGGCAAATGCTTTATTAGAGATTTTCAGCAGGGTAGGTTTCCCAAAAGACATACTGACTGACACAGGTGCTAATTTCATTTCAGACCTGCTGGCTTGTCTGTGGAAGTACTATGGGGTAATGCACCTGAAGACCACCCCCTGCCATCCCTAGACTAATGGTCTTGTTGAGAGGTTAAACTCTACACTCAAGTTCATGCTACAGGCATTTGCAGACCAGTTTAAGAGGGAGTGGGACAAATATTTGCCCCATCTGTTGTTTGCTTATAGAGAGGTTCCCCAGGAACCCAAACGTTTTTCACCCTTTGAGTTGCTGTATGGGCATAGGGTGAGGGGACTTGTAGATATAATTCATGATGAGTGGGAAGGTGAGTGTGAATCTCACAAGGAGTCTGTTGTGGCATATGTCCTAAACCTCAGGGCACTCAGGGAACCCATGGGCTTGGTCCAGGAGAACCTGGCAGAAGCCCAACAACAGAAAGGTATGGTATGACAGGAATGATTGAGCTAGAGAGTATGCTGTAAGGCAGCAGGTAATGGTTCTCATTCCTGTCAGACACAACAAGCTGCAAGCAGCTTGGGAGGGACCTTACAATGTGGTAAGAAAGGTAAGTGATGTTAACTACATGGTGGTACTGCTATGCAGGAGGCAGGGGCACAAGCTGTAGCATGTTAACATGATGAAACCTTACCATGATAGGGAGGCCCTTGTGCTGAGCATTTGTAGTGGATTGCAGGAGGGGTCTGAGGGAGATCTGGTGACTGATCTCCTCAGTGAGGCTCGGACTGACACCTCAGTGGAAGGGGTAGCAATGTCCCAGCAGCTGTCTCTTACCCAATACTGAGAAATCCGAGCAGTGTTACAGGAGTTTGGAGACATGTTCACTGGGAAATCAGGGTGCACCCACCTGTTGCAGCACCAGGTGGATACAGGACCTCAAAGGCCTATTAGGCAGGCCCCTTATAGGGTGCCTTAGAGAGTCAAAAAGACTCTGAGGGAGGAGATACAGGAGATGTTGGAATTAGGGGTAATTCAAGAGTCCAACAGTCCACGGGCCTCCCCAGTGGTGCTGGTGCCAAAGAAAGATGGCAGCACCAGGTTCTATGTGGACTACAGGAAAATTAAATAGTCACACAGAGTCAGATGCTTACCCCATGCCTAGGACAGATGAGGCCCTAGAGCAGCTGGGTGGGGCTAAGTATCTTACCACCATTGATCTTATCAAGGGTTACTGGCAGGTGCCCTTGACTCCCAGTGCTAGAGAGAGGTCAGCATTTGTGACTCCTTTTGGCTTGTATGAGTTCACAAAGATGCCCTTTGGGATGAAAAATGCCCCATAGACTTTCCAGAGGCTGGTAAATCATATCCTATCAGTAGCAGTAGGGTTTGCCCTTGCTTACCTAGATGATATTGCCATCTACAGCCATTCCTGGCAAGAGCACCTTCAACATGTCAGGGAGGTGCTGGGCAGACTACAGAGGGCAGGGTTGACCATTAAGTCGGGCAAATGTCAGGTGGGTATGGCAGAGGTCTCTTACCTGGAACATAGTGTGGGGAGTGGTAAGATCAGGCCAGAACCTGCCAAAGTAGAAGCCATTCAGGCATGGCCTGCACCTGTTACCAAAAAGCAGATGAGGGCATTCTTAGGGACAGCAGGGTACTACAGAAAGTTTGTCCCCAGTTATAGTACCATAGCTGCTCCTCTCACAGAACTGACAAGGAAGAACAGGCCAGATAAGGTAGTGTGGACCCCAGTATGTGAGCAGGCATTCCAGGAGCTTAAGGAAGCTTTGGGAGGACCCCTGTATTAGCCAGTCCAGATTACAGCAAATAATTTGTTGTGCAGGTGGATGCTTCAAACCATGGGGTGGTGGGTGTACTTAGCCAGATTTCTTCAGAGGGAGAAGAGCACCCAGTGGTTTATCTCCATTGTAGGCTCTAACCCAGGGAGGAATGCTATGCAGCTGTAGAAAATGAATGTTTAGCCATAGTGTGGGCACTGCAGAAACGTCAGACTTATCTGTATGGAAGAAAATTCACTGTAGTTACAGACCACAATCCCCTAACATTTTTACACAGAGCCAGCCAGCAAAATGCCAAGTTGCTAAGATGGAGCCTAGGGTTGCAAGCATATGATATGTCAGTGCAGCACCACAGTGGGATTAGCAATGCCAACGCAGATGGGCTCTCAAGACAGGCAATGGGGTAAGGTATACTCAGATAGACCTAACCCTCTCAAGCATCATTCCTCAAGGGTCACTTAAAAAACTAGCTTGAGTTTTCTGGGGGGGAGGATATGTGAAGATATGTGAAGGCTGCCAGCCTAGCTAGATAGAATTTTGTAGATAATTCTGTCATTTGTAAATATTAATATAAGCCACAGGCTTGTTCTCTTAAATGGAAGAAAATGCTGTTAAATGTGGAACTGCAAAAATGTAACAACAGTGCACTCTGCTGTAGGAGGGCTGATAAGTCAAGCATTGTGTAGTTGTTTGATGTCAAATCTCGGAGCAGAGATGCCTAAATGAAGGAATTTTTCCTATTGTTTTGAGGCCAGAGTTAATTGCTAGAATTTACATGTATAATTTCTTTTATTGCTCTGGCTTCCTGACCAGCTGCAAGATCAAAATGGCTATTAACCTCTGAGTTTCTGTTAGCCTGAGAAAACAGAAAATTGTTAAGAATGATGTAATGTGAAGCGGCACTGTGTTATCAATTTAAAGAGAGAGAATCAGAGAGCATTTAGCATTTTGCCTTGAGAACATCCAACTCACCAGCACTGCTTTGCTCTATATGCAAGTTTATTTTAGAGCTATGTTTTCTCTTATATATAGCTAGGAAATAGGAAGATTAGATTATTTTTTCTGTACTGATGTCAGAACTTTTCTACAGTATTATTTTAAGCATTTCTCTGTGATCTCTGAACGTTTGACTAACACTGTGTAGTAAGAAGTATTGTCTTGTGTTTTTATTATTTATTATTAAATATTTTTAAACCTTTGAACTGTGGCTGTTTGTGTAGAGATAATTTAAGCTCTAGAGTATATTGCATGTGTATAGTGATACTGTCCAAGTCACTCCGATAAGCTTTGTTGTTCATTCACACTTACCATTTGGATAATAATATTGCACAGTAATAATTGGACACCCTTTTTAAGGGCCTTTTTAGTAGCTGATAAATATTAGTGAGTGAAGGCAGTGATTTCTACTGTATAGTCTGGGTAAAAGGGGCACAACTGGAGAACCAGTGCAGCCTTCCCCAGGATTGTCTGTGTGGTTGTATATAGCTCTTATCTCAAAGTGTGTGTGTGTGTGTGTGTGTGTGTGTGTGTGTGTGTGTGTGTGTGTGTGTGTGTGTGTGTGTGTGTGTGTGTGTCAGCTACTTGACCAGGGACACAAAGCTCTGGTTGGACAGAGAGGGTGCTGGAGGTTTTAGCTTGCCCACTAGGCTGTGATCTAGACCTTATAGCTATGCCAGTGGGGTGTCTTATTGGGTCTCTGGAGAGAAAGGAAGAAACCTTCCCCAGACTGATTGTGATCTCTGTGTGCCTTTAAGGGAAATTGTAATTTACTGTGTGTTTGTTATCCTTCCCGATGTGGATGCCCCTCACTGATGTTAGTGGTGAGGATTGAGGCTCTTTGATTGCTGGGCCAGTGCATGGGTGTCACAATGATGTTAGCAAAAATTGGGCCACATTCCAACCCCATAGCTAATCCTCTTTCTTGCAAAAAATACTGCCTATCAAATGCTATTAAATTATTTTTCAGTGCCATCTCCATCAGGTCTACATATGTATTGACCATGTCCTGAGCCATTTCCCCATCTGATAATAAAAAGTCAGTGAACCAATATAAGTCTGTAGCATGTGGGATTACTGCAAACAAGTTTTTAACATCCACAGTTATAAACACATCAACCTCTGCATCAATGGTTGGGTCCCAGTGTAGCACAACTGCAAAGATTTCTCTCACTTACCAATCTCTCACAATTAGTTTTAGGCCCCATAAAGTGAAGTCCTTCCAATGGTTGTACATCTGTTCTTGAAATTAGAAGTAATGTGCTGCCATTGGTGTTGTGAATTGTTATGAGGCACAATGCCATAGGCAAAGGGTCTTTCCAGTCTTAGAATGTCCATTATTTCCCTATAATGCACACACTGGAGGGAATTATTATACTTAGAAAACTGCCTCTACATTTGCATTTGTAGACATTGCACTGATTTATATTGCATTTTCTCTGTTTTTGCTGTGTGTTTCTAGAAAAAAATTCCCTTTTATGGCATTGAGGAAATGTATTGGTAATTTGATGATTATGCCCTTTCTTATAGATGTATTATCTGCATAACAGATAAGCCCCTTGAACTTTACATATACCAATTCCAAGATATCTTAGAAAAAAGGGAATATTCTGAGAAAAGGCAATCTTGGACTTAATATATATATAACTCCACATATTTAGTTATTTTTTGTTGTGTCTTTCGGCTTTTCCCGGATATGGGTCGCCACAGCGGAACTCTGGTCTGCTAATGATTGGCAGTAGATTTTTACGTGCCGTGTTGCCGGCCCTGATGCACAACCTTCAACGAAGGTACGCCCATTCACGCATGTCTCCACACAGAAGACGCTCTAGCTGAGAATCGAACAGGACGTCTTACTGTGAGGCGACAATTCTACCGCAGCACCACCACTGCAAGTCTCACTATTCCGGGACTCACACTAAAGAGTCTTGGAATATCAAACATCTACTCTGTTGGCTATTTTCACAGGCAAGTACTTATGTATGTTTTTATATATTTAGGTTTTATATATTTTAGAATGGGCAATGTCACTGATTTAGCTTATTTTAAGCCTGCTTTTGCTTTGCTGTGTTTTACTTTAGTCACTTGTAGTTCTTGCCTGCAGTAGTTGACTTCCTTCTTGTGGACTCTTTCAAATTGAAGCTATACTTTCATTTTCTTCAGAAGGTTACTTTTTACATTCCTGGATGTCTTTTACTATTCCTGATTGGGTAATGTACTTATTGTACATTTTAGTGCTTTTTTTAATGTAAAATATGTTTGCTGTGTGTCAGAATCTCAGTTTTTGCACTGCTATATTTCATTTTCAGCCTTTTATGCTGCTTTAGTAATATATTTCTGTAGGCGTGCATTTTCCTGGTGTTTGTTGTTGCTTTTAATTTTAGTTGACTTCCTGCTTTATATTTTCTTTTTGGAGTATTTCTGTATTTGACAGCTTCCCCTACTAAATGACTTTTCAAGATGGTTGCAGTTTGTTTTGTGAAGTTCTCTGTGTATGGTGCAGTGATATCTTATTTTGTCCAGTCAGGCTCCATTCTGGGCATTTTCTAAAGGTGTGTGTGTGTGCTTGTGAGTGTGTGTGTGTGTGTGTGTGAGTGTGTGTGTGCGTGTGTGTGTATGTGCGTGTGCATGCGTGTGTGCGTGTGTGTGTGTGTGTGTGTGTGTGTGTGTGTGTGTGTGTGTGTGTGTGTGCATGTTTGCTGTTTGTACATTTGTGTATACTTGTGTGCTTTAGGTGTTTACCTCAGAGATACAAGGTACATGGTTTGCGTCCTACATTTGAAAGGGAACTTGGATAGGCTTAAAATGGCCCACAAGGGCAGCTAGACTAGTACTTACCTATGTATATTTATTTTATTTGTTGACAGGGTAGAGCGCTGATCCCATGGGATCATTTTCAGACTCAACCCAGGGATGCATGAAAATAACACATAGCAGTCCCTGTATAATGTTATCATTGTCAGAGAGTGCACACATTGTAAGCAGTTCAAAACTGCACATACACACACAGTAGTCATAGTATATCTGTATTGTTGTCAGAATACAGAGTTTTTAAACAGATACAATTAAAGTAGAACATATCCTGAAAAGGGGGATTTTGGGTGTATTTATGTGACTCCACTGTTAAGGAAGCACTTACATTTTGCTTATTTGAATAAGATGTACTTTAGTTCGGAATTAAATGTAGGAAAGAATGCAATAGATTTTATACATGCAGGGGTAGAAGACCAGGTTTCATGGGCAAGAATATAGCAGGCATGATCAGTGGTGTGTAGTTTTGAATGAGAAGCCTGAAGGGTAGAGCTGGAGGGATGTAATATATATGTATGTATGGGTATATGTATATGTATACGTATATGTATATGTATATGTATATGTATATGTATATGTTTATGTATATGTATATGTATATGGGAGTACTTAAAATAATCGCACCCCCTTAATATCCACATTGCTAATGATGACACTTAAAACTCAAAATAAAAAAATGCTAATACTTCATCCTGAATGCTGCAAGCATGCAAAACTTAAAATGCACCCCTACACCCCTGTTAATTATATATGCCAACTCGGAGATCACACAATCCCCAGGCAAGGAACATATTCCTCAGCCCCATGAACTGTTGCTCTCACACACATGTCATTCATCTGTTTTTTTGAACAAAATGTGTTGATAAAAAGACATTAACATTTGGGAGTTCTTATTATGGTAAGCATCCCCATATATATATATATATATATATATATATATATATATATATATATAGATATAGATATCTATCCTCCGGATTCTCAAAAAGCTTGCATGGCATGCGTGATTAGTGTAAGAGGAAATTTTGCCAATATGGTGGCCGAGCGATCCACGTACATGCACGTCTGATGTGTGCGAGCGCTGTAGCACTAGTGTTGCATGCCCCCAGCCCCAGTATGCAAATCACCCCATTTTCAGGTGAAAAACATGCAAATGAGGTAAATCTGCCATCCAGGAAGCAGGAATCAGGGAGTGCAGGACTAGCGCAATATGCAGAAATGTACTCAGTTAGTAACCGAGTACGGTACTGCAAACTCCAAAACGGAGCTATGACAGCTCCAAATAAAGGCTGCATATCATTGAGGAAGCATGCCAATGGCCAAGTAGAATGCCACTGGCATTGCAAACAATGCTAAATGTACAAAATACAACTTTTATGATATGTCCGCCGATCATGGTCATTGAAGCATAGGGCAGTGGCGCCCAAACGGGACCAGTGGGGAAATAAGAAAATAAACCTAAAAAAACTGTCTAACTAAAATCAGTATTCCGCCATGCAAGTCAATGGCAGGCAAAAGACAACCTGGCCAGTAAATAGTGGTTGCTAAGGGGGGAGGCACAATGTGACACATGTAACTATGCATTAGCAGGCAATTCTATGCAAATGAGGGGAAGGATAGTGAATCCCATTTTTCCCCAGCATGTGAGACAGGTCCCAACAGTGTATGAGTATGAATAGCCGAGTGCAAGACTAGGAGGTAGGTGACTTCATGTGTGGGAGTGTCAGGCATTCTGTCAGTGGATTGGAGCCCTGTGGCTTGGGGTTGCAGCAAAGCCAGGAGGAGTGTCGAAACCTGCCCAGCACGTATGACAAAGTGTAAGTGGGTGTGCGCACTGCAAAACGGGATCTGCAGGAAGATAAAGGAAGTGAACCCAGGAAATAGCAGCAGTGTGCACATTGCAATACACCAAATGTGCAGCGTGTCCCTGGGATGAATCAGAAGGGCAATGGGAAGGGAAAGCAGCAGTAGGAAGTTAATCAAGGGGTACAAGGTTCGCTGCCAGGTGAAACGTATCAGAACCAGCCAATTACAAAGGCAGCAGACCAGCCCAGCCCACAACACCACTACAAACTATGCAAAAACTTACCCCTCCGTTATTTCCCACACTCTACACCACCAGTGTAAACAAGCAGGGAACTTTTAACACTCACAACAGCAAAATGTTAGGGGCTGCAATAGCTATCATACAACTTGTGGAAGAGCTGAGGATGATGAGGATGGGAATGCTGCCGACCAACCCACAGTGAAGAGACAGAGAAGAGTGTACAGTCCCAGGATAACCTACCAAGGGCTACATGAGCTGGAGATAATGGAGTGCTATAGGATGGACAGGGACCTCCTACAGCAGATTGTTGAGCTATGCTGGCCACGCCTGATACACAGAATTAACAGAGGGGAACCCATCCCAGTGGAAACTAAGGTATTTTTAGGCCTAAGAATACTAGCTACATGTACCTTCCAAAGGCCAACTGGGGATATGATGGGGATCTCACAGGCATCAGCATCCAGGGTACGCCACCAGTTCCTGGATGCCATGGCAGCACATGTCGGTGAGCACATATATTTCCCCCCTCACCCATGAGGCATTGAACAGCAGTATGCGTCTCTTCCAGCAAATACCAGAATACCCTGAGGTAGTGGGTGCAATGGACTGCATGCACATATGCATTAAAGCACCACCCGGTGAGCAGGGTAGGGTCTACATCAACTGCAAGAGCTTCCCCTCCATCAACTGCCAGGTCATGTGTGATGCCCAGGGCATAATACTGAACATGTGTGCTGGCTGCCTGGAAGTTATCACAATTCCCACATCTGGCATCTGACACAGCTGTACCAGAAATTTGCCAATGGGGACATCCCACATGATCACCTAGTGAGGGATGCTGGATACGCACTGGAGCCGTGGCTGATGACACCCATCAGAAACGCACACGCACCCGAACAAGAACTCCATAATGAGGCACACGCACAAACAAGAATCATAATAGAGTGTGTGTTTGGGATGCTCAAGTCACGGTTCCAGTGCCTGGGCACATCTGGTGGATCCTTGCAGTACTCACCAACAACATGTACTCAAATCGTCTTTGTATGTACCATGCTACACAATATGATCCTGTGGAAACAGCTGCAGCAAGAGCAGCAAGGGGCAGGGCCAAATAGCCCCTTATCAATGCCAAGGCCTGCACAGGCACAGAGTGACTTGGAGGAGGAGCAACCTGAGCCTGCCCCAGTAGGCAGAACGAGGCATTCCCAGTATGTCCTGATCCTGGCAAAGAGGCAACGCATAGCACATGCACTGACATGGGAGGGACCCAGGGAATAGCACCTCTCTCTGACTCTCACATACAGTAAAAGGGATGCCAAACATTACACTATCTGTGCCTAACCATGCATAGGCAGTGTACTACATACATCCAACATAGGTAGCCCTGCAGCACCACCCATAATACTGGGACACCCACAAGATAAGGGACTCACACATGACAGTTAAGGAGGGGTCACATACCGAACAACAATCATAACCAGCAGGACAGGTGTAGCCAAACACAAACAAATGCCGTACTATGGCCCCTGAATGAGAGGTATAGGTGACCCCACCCAGGCCTACATGGACAGACTACAGCAGGCCAGGTAGTGCAATGTCAGTTGTGATGGCTAGGAAGTTAGAAACTAATGTGTATGCAATCAAAAGATAAGAACAGAAGTACACCAGTATGGCATAGCCAGCACGATGGGTAAGACTACTGACTGAAATGGACTACAGGACACACCAGTACAGTCCTAGTAAATGTGTACAACTGTCAGGTGTGCCCCCCACCCCACATAGAAATATAGTAAGTCAGGTGCGCCCCCCCAATCCTGTATAGAAACATAGAAATAGTCAGGTGTACCCCCCTCTATGCAGACATGTTGCAACAGTCAGTGCCAAATGATTGGTGGATACCCTGCAAACACAGCATGCTACCTGTCAGTGTATAACACAAAGGTCAGCTGTGCAGTACAAACCACCGGACATGCTCCACACATGCATAACAGACGGCCTTACTGGGCATGCTCACACAGAGAAATGAAGGCAATGTCAGGCATCAACATACTGAAAGGTCATACTGGGCATGCTCACACACTTAAACACATGAAGGCCATGTATGCAAACACCAGTGGACCAGACATATCCAGCGGTTGCAATAGTTACTGCAGACACATGCCAGTATGCACCACTCATGCCTTGCACACACAGTGGATAGGAATACAGACATATATGTAAGGACAACACACCATAATATGCCAAAGGTAGATGGATATAGATGTGTTGAAGAGGGTGACCATGACAAGGAGCCATCCATGCCTGTCCCACCGAGCACACAGCCAAAGGGCCCCAAACACATCAGTTGCAGATGTCCCACACTGCAGTTACTAGCAACCAGTACCTGTCAGCACCAAAGACTATGTGGTCCACTTGCCAGCTGCACAACATGGCTGTACAAGGACATAGTCAGCTAGTTGTCCTATACATGTACCTGTGACATATGACCCCATGTGTGGCCAGCTGTGATGTGTCACCCCTACATGAATGGTGTATGGGCCATGCACACACAGGCTACCCCATAGCGGTACCCTGACAAGCCTGCTGAGGTTATCCAATGTGAAATACACATTTGGGATAGTTGTAGGCCAGTAATCTCTGTGGCACATCCCATAACTGCATACTGCTGTAGTGTGATGGAAAAGTTAGGTAGGAGTTCTAACCCCAGACATGGCAACTGTGTGTGTGAGTGTGTGTCACTGTTTGTGTGTGTGTGTGTCTGTCCCTCACTGACTGTGTAGACAGCAATGCTTTCAGGGTACTCACACCCCTTACATTTCACATACCTAACTGTGGCAAGGCTGCTAATGTCACCCACCTAGAAATACTCCCCTGGGAAAGCTGTAGCCCAGTAATCTCCATAGCGCATGTTGTAAATGCGTACTGCTGTAATGTGATAATGTAGTTACGTAGGAGGTCAAACCCCAGATGTGACAATTGTGTGTGTGTGAGTCATGTGTGTGCATATGTGTGCATGTCTGTCTGTCACTGACTGTGTAGAGCGCAATGCTTTTTAGTCAAATACCCTCCTTTGGCAAGGCTGATGATGTCACGCAACTTGAAATACACCTCTGGAAGGATCCTAGCTCAGTAATCTCCATAGCACATCCCATAACATCATATGGCCATAGTGTGATTAAGGAGTTAGTTGGGAGTTCTTTGGCAAGGTTGCTGATGTCACCCACCTAGAAATACTTCCCTGGGAAAGCTGTACCCCAGTAATCTCCGTAGCACATGCTATAACTGCATGCTGCTGTAGTGTGATAATGTAGTTAGGTAGGAGGCCAAACCCCAGATGTGGCAACTGTGTGTGTGTGTGAGTCTGTGTGTGCATGTCTGTCTGTCACTGACTGTGTAGAGAGCAATGCTTTTTAGGCTACTTACACCCCTTATAAGTTGAATACCCTCTTTTGGCAAGGCTGCTGATGTCACGCAACCTGAAATACACATCTGGGATGATCGTAGCCCAGTAATCTGTGTACACATCCTGTAACATTGTATGGCCATAGTGTGATTAAGGAGTTAGTTGGGAGTTCTAGCCCCTGACCTGCCAACTGTGTGTGTATGCGTGCATGTCTGACTGTGTAGAGAGGAATGCATTTAGGTTACTCACACCCCTTACATTTCACATACCCAACTTTGGCAAGGCTGCTGATGTCAATCACCTAGAAATACATCTCTGGGAAGGTTGTAGACTAGTAATCACCATAGCACATCCTGTAACTGCATACTGCTATATTGCAAATTAAAAGCATGGTTGGGCTCCATCCCCACACATGGCAGTTCTGTATGTATTGTGTATGTCACTGTCTGTTAAGGGAGCAATGCATTTTAGGCTAGTCTCTCGCAGTCATTTCAAAGCCCTACTTTGGCAATCCTTCTGATGTCAGTCAGTGTGAAATACACTTTTGGGCAAGGACTATTCCAGTAATATCTGTGGTGTGTACTATAACTACATAGTGCTGTAGTGTAATACACTAGTTAGGTAGGGGTTCTACTCCCAAACATGACAGGTGTGTGTGTGAGTGTGTGTTTGTAACCTGTATCCTCTGTAGAGGTGGTTGTGACATCTGTGTTCAATGTGGAGTGGGTTTTGCATATTTCTTATATGGTGGCTATACTATATATCACAATGTCCACTGTACAATGATAACACATGTGATATGGCTGAGAGGCTGGAGTGCAGAGCCATACCCAGACATGTGACATCAAGGCCAGGCAATCACAGTTAGCAACCCCAGTATTACCCAGAGCACACTCTCACCCCATGTGTCATACACACACACATGCCTAGGTAACAGCCAATATGTGGGTAGTACGCTGCATACTGGCCACTGATAGCAACTATGGAGTGACAGCGGTGGGCCACAGAGGGCATGACACCCAGTCCATCTGTCCAATATGCACATATGTGCAGACAGTGCACCTCCCCCATTTTCCCCAATGGACAACTGCACCACCTGTGGTGCCATCACATGTGACCCACAATGGACATACCATGCCTGACAACATGCACGTATGGGCAGATGCCACTGACACCAAGGAATGCTGATAGCATGCACACCATGTAGGTGCAGGATAAAGCTGCTGGCCATTACCAGCTCCCGCCACAGGTAGCCAGGACTGGCACATCTGATGATAATCTATGTTCACAACATGGGCCGGACACCCGAAGTACAGTTCCACATGTCACTGTACATGCATGTGGGAGGTGTGCACATCCCAGACACTGTCCATATCATGGATGAAGGAACACAGACATGGCAAGCGATGCACAGCATTGCCCACACACTAGTCACCCAGGTGACCAGATGGGGGATACAATACCCACCTGTGTGGGCAAATGCAGACACTACATCCCTGAGCCACAATGCAGACCATCGTCGTGTGGCCTGATGCCAAGGTACACCCATCGCCTAGCCTTGGACAGCCATCTGGTGCAGTCAAACACCACACACTTTTGCAGACATGCACCTATGCATGTCAGTAGTGGCATCCTGTGTGTTTGTGTGAGTGTCACATGCTGCAGATGTTCACATCCACACTCCTTACAACCTCCATGAGCATACTGTAGCATGCTGTCTGATGTCAGACACCTTCCCATACCCTTCGCCCGTGCGGCCTCTGTATAACCTGTCTGGTGCATGGGATACCTACACAGTGATGTGATATGGCAATCCCATAAACAATGAGTTGTACACCTGGCCCTGCCACATGTGTCAATGTGTGTGTGTATCCTTGTGAGAGTGTGGCTGTGTTGACGCTGGCACCTGTTCATGCTGACAGGCACGTGTATGTTACCTATTGTACAGCTACTGTATCCCTGTTGCAGATGTCACTCACCATCACATATATGTTCTGAGTGCTCCACAACAGGTAACCCATGTGGTGCCTCCAAAAATTGCAGCAAACTGTACTCGCACTACATAGTTGTCAGGGGTTTGATACCCTGTGCTACTAGGTGTGTGTCACAACCATGCTTCAGTTTTACCCTCCCACCCCTCTCTGACATGCCTCTGTCTGCACCCCCCCTCTCAGGTTGATGTGGAGACCTACACCTTCTTTGCTTAAGCAGCAGCATGTGTAATGTAAGTAATGCTCATGATCAGCTGATGGCCTTTGTATGAATTGCAGCCCTCCCCTAGCTGATTGCATGTGAAACAGCTGTGGTAACATCCCCCATGGCCAATTGTATGGAAACACAATCCAATACCTAGGAACATCATGGTGGTGTTTGCCCTTTTCACTCACTGTGAACAGGAACTAGATCTGTCGTGTGCCAAACAGCATCTCAGATAGATTGCAGTGTACCTCTAACAACATACACTGTGGAAACAGTGCAACAAACAGGATGTGGATGCACCTGACCTGACTATAGACTGTAAGTGCTGCTATACTGCATTTGGAGTAATGTTGCTTTCACAGTGTTTGTGTGGATATGGCTGTTGTACATGTCTCAATACCTGCCATGTCAGTTCCATGTTGATGGGGAATCTCCATCTGCAGGGTCATCTGCAGTCTGGACAGTGTTGTGTCCATGGTTGCATGTGTCACCCACAGAGCATCTAGCTGTTGACTGCTGAAGGTAGTGTGAGGATTGCAGTCAATAAATGGAGAAAGCTGTGGTAGCCACAGATGTCATATCCCTCAAAGGACATATGTTGCAACAACCCTGTAACAACAGTAAATGTATGTGGTTATCACAGCAACATGTCAATATTGGCCCTGTGTATGTGCTCCCAGCCACACCTCTGTCAATCTTTGTACATATGTCGTGCATGAAGTGGAGCATATGTGCTGTACACCATACTTTGTGGCATCATATCTGAGAATGAGGTACTAATATATCTGACTGCTACACATGTTATGTACAGTAGGGGTTACATTACATTAGCTGCACATTATGTGGATGTTCGTACAGTACTGAGGTCTGTGTACCTATGGTGAATGTCGACAGTGTGTGTAGTGTTGATATGTACCTTAGCCTGTGTACAGACTGTGGTAGATGACATTGTTCTAGTTCCCCTACTATCAGATGTTACATGTTGCCCCACTGTATGGTACTGTAGTGGCGTACATGTTTGTAGGGCCATAAACACACATGTCCCATCCCACAGACAACCACCAGACCAAACTGTGTAGCAGGCCAGTATATGTAGGGTCAGTCTGTGAATGGCACATATGAGGATGGTGTCGAACACATAGTCCATATACTGTAATACCATGCTAGCTAACCATATGTGGCTGTGGCTGTGTTCACATTGGTTGTGGATATGCACTGTCACACAGGTGTATCTTACCCTGTGCTGTGACATGCCCGTGGAGCCTGCTTTATATACAGACACATGTGCATTCCCCCTTGGGAGGTGTAGGCCAGTGTTGAGCCAGTCTGCCTGCAGCCTGCACAGTGCATTGTGACATACCTAGCAGCTGAGTGTACCTACCCAGTTGGATGCCATGTGCAGATACTAGCCAGATGTCCCACTGCCAGACCTCTACTAACAGTCATGTATGTCAGACAGGGCAGTGGGATGCAATGCAGATGTATGTCAATACCTAGTGTGTAGTATGTGGCCATGGCACCCCTGTACCAGTGGTCATAACGTTACTGACCAGGCAGGGATGTGTGAATGCATGACCTATGGTGCTCATTATATACCAGTCATTATGTATTATACCCATCTACATGGCCATCCACATCCATATTGTCAAGCATGGTACACATGTGTAGCACTAAGGGCTTATGTGTATACCTCTGGACTGTACAGACTGTATCAGACCCCCAATATCTCTGCTGCAGTCCACAGCAGCATTACTTGCTAGCAGTGGTACTGTACACGGATGTCCTTTAGATGTCATTCAGTAACCAATGGCACACATGTTATGAGCAGATGTGACCTGCCACAAACACCATGTCTGTGAAGACAATCCCAATGACAGTAGTAATAGCCTACTAGTATACCTGCTATAGATACCTGACATCCCCTGCAACTACGACATTGGGAACATACGAGCTGGGGTTGGCCTGCACTTCATGTCCAGGAACTATGGTGGGAATATATGTACATATACATATCCAGATAGCCAGATGTACGATTACATGTGTACTACACCCAATTAACACTACCATGGCAACCACCCACTATAGATTCCCACATCATGTGTACGTGGTCCCATTACATCTCCTGTGTGATGGGCATCTGTCCTGTGTGGGGGCAGCATTGCTACCAACAGCATGTAGCAATACCCCATACAGGAGAACCGGCACACTCAGGGCAGCCACATATTTGTAGGAGGATCAGGGAGTACAGATAGACTGCAAGTGGAGTTGTGTTATGCTTTGCACAGTACTGGTGTTACAGGGTGTGGGTGTACATACTAGTTTACCATGGAATGTAGTCTGTCTGCATAGCACACAACTGTGGGCCTACCCTCATGCTTCTGGAGCTGTGCTATCATGTCTTGTCTGTCCACCACACATGTCTTGTGTCAGATAATACACTAGCAGTGTGTGTGTGTTGAATTTTACTGGTACAAGGCTACATCCCTGACCATCCATACCAGCAATTCCCTGACTAAGGGTATGTTACAGACTATCCTTTAACACCTGCACCTTGTGTAGTATATGGCAACAGTTGTCCACATATGTGCCTGTATTCCAGCCTCTGTCCATCACCTACATACAAAGCTGTACACATATGTCATGATGTCGGTGGTTGATCCATAGTGGGATAGGAGTATAACACACTGCCATGTCTGCCATCGGTCCACTGCCATTGTAACCCCCACACATATGGTGGGGCTGGGGCCATATATGTGTGGACACCACCTACACTATACATGTGTGCCCTCATGCACTGCAGAGCCCAGTGTATGTAACAGTGGTATATGGTCCTGTATTATTGAGTCTTGGGGGAGCACCAGAAAAGACCTAGGCTGCTACAAAATGTGGGGGTATCAGGGCTAAGCTGCCTTAAGGTATCTGGATGTACAGTACCATATACTTCACCTATATACACATTACTGACATGGATCCGGATACTGCAGGACTACTGCCCCCTGTCATACAAACTGTTCTGTGTGTTGGTGTGCTTGTGATGGTGTCAGTTATGCCATGTTATGTAGCAGTTACAACCCATGTGGTCATAAGACGTCTATACCACCTATTGTGTTTGCACAGTGTGTAGATAGAGGCTGCTGAACTACACACCTGGAGTACATACTGTCGATTGTTAGGTAACCTGTGGCCCAGTGTATCTTTCTTATTGTACAATGTGAATGGCTTGGCCTGGACAGCAAAAGCCTACTGTATGAGTCTAACTGGTCCACTGTAGCATCACTCTGTTGATATAGTTGTTAGTGTCTGAACAGCTATATGGCATGGTATGTAGAACTGTAATAGTACACGATGAAATGTTTCCATGTCTGCAAATCTGTGGGTGTTGTTTCACCTATGACCTATATGTGGGTGTATGTTACAGGCAACGATTGTCATTTGTATGGGTGGCACATACAGTGTCCAGTCATTCAGGGGTCAACTGTAGGCATAGTGGCTGTTCCATATTGTGTGCACCTACCACTTATGTATCATACTGAACATATAACTACGTGTGTATGTGTAGTCATATGTATATATGTATATATATATATATATATATATATATATATATATATATATATATATATATATATATAGGTTTACTATTAAAATTTCGAACGGCACTCCGTCAACTGTACTATAGTCGAACACGGAAGTTCGAAAATGACAATTGTGAACTCAAAAAAACAATCTAGGAATGGGTTTTAACATGGATCGAGGTAGGGGAGATGTTTGTAGTTCAGAATAATACTGAACACCTACCTCGACCCATGTTAAAACCGTTCCTAGATTGTCTTTTTGACTTCGACATTCGACGTTTTCGAACTTCCGTTGCCGACTATAGTACAGTCGAAGGAGCGGCGTTCGAAATTTTAATAGTAAACCTTATATATATATATATATATATATTTATAAATATGCACACCTGTATCTGCATATCTGTGTCTGTGTATCTGAAGCCTGGTAATGTTGAGGGCTTCCACATAATACATTCCCCATGGGAGCCAGACTGTACTGCATGTATGTTACCAATAACAGCCTGACATCATACAGGTGGGATGTAGTACAGGTAACATTGTGTGCCAATGTTGCCACTGGACATGGTTATGGGATCTCCATCACTTGGTAGTGTACTGCAGGGCGGATGTGTTTGGCTGGGGGGATGCCTATTTGTACAACTTGTATAGTGTGTGGTGTCTCTCAACCCCATTAACATAACATATAGCCTGTTACACTCCACTCCCTAACAGCTACATGTGCCTTGCAGTACCAGCCCAACAGTGTTGCACCAATGGGTCAGTAAGCATGGGAATCCCATTGAGGTCTGCCACATGTGTGTATATGTGCATGTGTGCATATCTGTAGGGTACACCAGTCCGAGTCCACATACTCCTATTATGATACACATTGCCACACAGTAGTATGTATATTGTTGTTGTCTCCCATAGGTGTGACAATGCAGTGCAACACCCTACTATGCCTGTGGCATGTGCATCACATGCATATCCCTGTGGTACCAATGTTGTGATATGCAATGGGTTGTTTTTGCATCATGGCCAATGTGTGATAGTGGGTATGTCAGAGTATCAAGATGGGTTCTAGTGTGTACAATATCCAGTGTGGGATGTGGGTGCTGTGTACACTGTATTTACACCATGGTACACCTGGTATATGGCCCATGTACCACTCTCAGATGGCCAATGTCACCATCGCCCATACAGGTAACAGGTAACAGATAACAGGATACAGCCCAGTTACACATGTGCTGTGTGCAGCCTACCTGTAACACATTGGACACATGGACTAGTTAGTTAGGAACTATACAACCAGGTCTCTAAGATGTGTGTCTACCTGTTATATGTCAATGTGTGTATGATTGTATGACACACTATGTATTCACCATATACAAACATTACATCCCCCATTATCATATTGTACATGTCTGTGGATGGTCTGCATGTAGCACATGACCTGGTACACACCTCACCCTACAGATGGTGACGTGTGTGCAATGACAGCCACACAGTTCAGTAGCACTACATACACAGGTTGGAGTCTAGACACAATGTCACCAAGTACGGATGTGTGTGTGTGTGGAAGGGTTGACATACGGGTGCAGATTATACCTGTACCAGCAGGCCACTGGTCATGTTTGCACGGCCAATAACTGTTATACATACCTGTGGCATGTGTGCAACTGTACACCACATATGTCACGGCCATGGTATCACCACACTGACATATCCCTGTGGAATATGACTGTGGACCATCCTCCTGCTGACACATGTATGTCTACAGCACAAATGGATGACAGTATGGGGATATCAATTGGTGTTACTAACAGCTGAGATGCATCATAGTTGCATGGCTACACTACCTAACATGTATGCAGTACGCATTACCACTGACTACATTCTACACTGCAGTACATTGTGGCACTCTATCACAGTCACAGTGTGCATCAGAGCCATTTTAGCCTGTCCCTGCATCAATGTTATGGATGGCAGGGATGTGGCACAGGTATCATCATATGCACAGGGTGTGTGAATGTCATCTTAGCTGCATGGCTACACTACCCGACATGTATGCAGTACACATTACCCCTGAGTACATTCTACACTGTGGTACATTGTGGCACTCCATTACAGTCACCGTGTGCATCAGAACCATGTTAGCCTGTCCCTGCGTCAATGTTATGGATGACAGGGATGTGGCACAGGTATCATCATATGCACAGGGTGTGTCGCAGGTGTGCCAGAGGCCAAGGGTGGTCCAATAATGTGTCATTGTGTGTTTGGGTGAGGGGTGTGGTTCCTTGATTGGGGCGTGGTGATATGGTGTGTGTCAGTATGGGGTCGCCCTAGGTGTGGTTGCATAGTGTGTGGGTATGCATGCACACAGTTCCACCATGTGGCTGCCCTATACATGTAATGCTGGACAGCTGCAGACCATACCTGGCAGGGTGTGCAGTTCAGTGCAACTGGCCATGTACATGCTGGCTGTGCCTGCCAGGTGTTCCATGGGCATGTGCAGGTACAGACCTTGAGGTGCTACTCTCCCCTGATGATGACATATGTCCGCTGGAACCATGTCCCGCCTGGGACTGGCCAGGGCCACATGCATGAGGCCTGCTGTGGTGTGGTGTGGACAGCAGCCCCTGTGGTGTGCTAGGGCTGGTACTGCCACTACAGGAGTGGCTGTGCATCTTGGCACGTCTATGTTGACCACCAACTGCTGGTGTCTCTGGCCTACGTCCATGCGGCCATTGCACCACTTCCAACACACATTCTAGCACAGACATACCATGGTCGAGGAGGCCAACCATGTCACCCCACCGTTTATCCATGACCTCGGTATATTCATGAAGGCACCAGTGAGTTCATGGAGGTTGCCACTTACAACTGCGAAAGCAGACCTCTGCAGCCTCAGGACCTGTCTGGAGTGCATTTCCATACGTGTCTGTGCCTCCATTATGGCCTGAAACATGCTCTTGGTGGTACCATTTGTGGTGCCTCTGCCAGGGGCATGATGATATGCGGTCCTCCCATGAGCACCATGGTACATCTGCTGATGTGGTGTCCTTCCTGACATCTGGCTATGCCGACTGTGACACGACACAGTTGGCATGGATACCACACTTTCCTGGTCATTGCCACCAAGCACCAACTGTCCCTCTGCTTTGGCCACATGTGATGGTGTTTGTAGGAGCACTGTAACTGTGTGTGGGCTTGGGGTGGCTAGGAGGGTGATGACACATGTTGCCACAGTGCGGCTTCTAACAACCCCACCTGTGCCTCACCTGTACCTTCATCATCATTGGTGTCTGTAGGGACACCTACCTCAGTTTACATGCAGGAGGGACCCTGACCCACCTTGCCACCTGTGAGGGAAACAAATACACACATTAGGACCTGTACAACAGTGCATAACAGTACACACACTCACACTGACAGCCACCTTACTACCTCACTTTCCCTGAGTTTACAGACAGTCCCACAATCAGTTACATATGTTCCCCATCCTGCATGGCACTTGCTAATATACACGCATCACTACAGCCCATTTACATATCAACCCTCTCCATGCCTACATGTGTGGTTTCCACACCTGACCTGTTACTCCATCACCTCCCTGACCTGGGTGGAGTAGGTTGTACATGGCCTCACTGCTTTAACCCTGTATTACCCTGTGTATGGGCAGTAATGGTGTATGAGGCCCCTATATGGTTGGGGCTGCTACATTCGCTACATTTGTCACACACCAAAGCCTCATACTACAGTCTTGCTCAGTCTAAGCCACATCTGCTGCACAAGTGACCCATCATATGGACAACAGTACTACCTGGATACACTCACCGATGTGCTGTGGTAATTCCCCATTGCATTTGTAGTGCTGCATATGTGGGTAGCCAGTTACCTGCTGGCAATATGATGTGTATACCTGGTATGTACTGCACCTCCCAATGCATGCTCAATGCTACAGACCTTGTTATGCTATCAGCTGTCCTGTGCTCACATACCTGACAGGTTGTCCTGGTGTCCCATGTCTCACTCCATGTACAGCACAATCCCAAGGCGAAGTACCGCCATGTGATCAATCCCACTATCGCCTGTGCATACATGGACAGACACACACACACACACACACACACACACACACACACACACACACACACACACACACACACACACACACACACACACACACAGACACACACACCTGACATGCATCATCCACACTCCACTAGATTGCACTTACAAACACAACCGAGACACACACACACATCCTGTACTCCTACATGTGGAGTTGCACATTTGTACACACAGTCCTCCCATTAGCCTTCTGTCAACATGCATTACATATGGAGTTTAACAACATGCAGTGCAACTATAGTGACATCATGCTAGAGGCAGTATACATGTGTGTGAGGCATGGGCTTTGTTGGTAGGTGATGGCCCCCTCCCCATGTTAACACTGCACCCATGTACAAAGTGTGACTGTGGACCTGTTGCACACCCTGCTTTGTACTGTGCACCATACCTCGCAGGTGTAAAAACCATTGATGCATCTGTAGTACTGTGTCGGTTATGTCAGCTCCAATGCTCACAGACCCAATGTATTGTAGCAACACATACCTGGGATGATATGTGAACAGCTATCAGTTGTGGATGCCTGATGTCTGCGTTACAGATCACATCAGCAGTGCATGCATGACCAGTACATGACTATTACACTGACAACCAGCAGACCATACCATGGCTGTGAGGGGTGCCCTACACATGTCCCAGACCTCTGCATGGTTGCAAGGTCTACTCATGTGCACATCCCTTGGAGTGCACACACTGCTGTCACGAGTGCTGTGGGGTCAGGGTTATGTCTGCAAAGTTTATTTAACCCGATTGTGTATAGCTGCAGCCATGGTGTTGAGTCACACATGTCCCTACTGTAGGCCATGTGTCCTGCCACACATCACATCCCTGTGGACACATTGCACATTGACAGGATGCTAGTTATCTTGCATGTGTCTGTTGTACTCTTCCAATACCCCAGCATGGTCTTTACTGTGATGCAGTGCATTTCTCAGCAGCAGAACATGAACGTGTACAGCATGCAGTATGGGTAGGTGTGTTCGACGTGTGCATGGGGGATAGCCCAGTTTATCATCATGCATGAACATGAACCATACTCACCAGCTACAGGCTGCTGCTGTGGTGGTATTCTGGAGGGACCTACATAAGAGTGCGAGAAAGCTGATGTCAGTGGCCACAGCTGTGTTAATCATAACAGGTGAGTGCAGCATTACATTACATCAACAGTAGAATTACACAATATTACAGCTTATATACAACAGTTTACTACTAGACAGCAGCAGGCTATGTATATGACATATCAGGTTTGTATGATGTACCTGTACAAATGCAGATGCATACACACGAGTGGAGTACTGATGTGCCCTGGAGCCTTACCTGCATGCTCCTCAGCTGGTGTGTCGTTGGCACCCACCTCCAAGATATGCCCTGCCAGGTGTTGTGGGCAGACAGGTGCCACAAGGTGCCAGAAGGCTGCTGAGAAGCTCCTCCACACAGGTGAGGGGTGGATGGGTGGGTTGCCCCCCCTTGTTGAGAGGTGGTCCTCCCTTACGGCAGCTGCACACTGACATACATGGCGAAGCAGGTCGGTGCAATGATGCCGAACCTGCTCATAGCTGTGGTTATGCAGTCCGACATCATTGGCCCTGTGGAGTAGCTAATTCCACAGGGTGGTCCTCTCCTGCTGGTCATGGGCTGTCTAGCCAAAAAGCAGTACATAGTGCTGTACCAGGTGGTCAATGATGATCACTGTTTCAGCGGCGCTGCACGTGGGAATACAACTATGTGACATGTTTCCTGGAAGACATAAGGATGGAAACAGGTCTGAGCCACTCATACAGCAGGGTTACCATAGTTCTTAATACACACATATGTCTCCCCCCACCATATCAGCTACAACAAATCATTTGCAGACTGCAATTGATATGTCAGCTGCTTACCTACTTTTGGGACATATGTTGTATGTACCAAGCTTTGTGCTATGTGTATGTGCCACACTTTGTGCTATGTATTTGTAGCCATGCTCCTTGTGGGGACATGTATCTTTGCTGGCCTGTTGCAGACTATTTCACCTGCATGCCATTGTCAGTGCCCCTATATATATATATATATATATATATATATATATATATATATACATACAAATATACATCTATGTACATATATGTGTAGATATATGTTGTACGTTGTTGATATACCTATGTCTATATGAGTGTCTGTATCTGTACACATACACATTACATTCCGTATCGCACAGATATGTGGAGTGCATACAGACATCTGGTCAGCATTCTGTACCTGTCTTTCATTCACAGCTGCACTGTTCTGCCTTGCTGCAACACAGACAGGTGCCACATGTGAACACAGCCTAACATTAGGGTAGTAACTATGGTGTGAGATTGCTGGTACACCTATTACATACCTATGGCATTTGTGCATGCTACATTACACATTCACATGACTGTCCTGCAAGTGGTGTGCCCTGACACCCATGTGTCTATCATGACGGCAGTACATCCACCAACAGCTATTGTCCACACTAACATAACATACACAGATATTATGGCTGACATCTTTGTCATTCATTGCTGATCTGCACAGTTGGTGGGTATGTCCCACTGCTTGCAGGGACAGACAGTATTGTCCAGAGCAGTTGTTCAGCGGGACATCATTACAGGAACAACAACAGATGGCACATATCAAACATTCTACATCATATATCCTATTAATCTATACCACATACTACATTAAATTACATACAGTTATGTTTTACATACCTTTTATTGTTTGGACGGGTGTGATGCCTTCCCAGTTGTGGCCTGTAGTTATTTGTTTCCCACTGTGTGAGTTCCATTTTATAGTTTTTATTTCTTTCTTTCTTTCTTTCTTTCTTTCTTTCTTTCTTTCTTTCTTTCTTTCTTTCTTTCTTTCTTTCTCTCTCTCTCTCTCTCTCCCTCTCCAGTAGAGCGAATGAGTTGGTTTGAATGGATTTCAGCATGCCTTTTGTAAGTGATGCACATGATCAGGTGATGGGCTCTGCAGCAATCAGTGTGCTACAGTTGCTGACTGCTTGCAGCCTGCTGTGTAGTGATTCTGTTAACCATTGTCATGGCAACCCTGTACTATAAATTGCTTACTCATGTGGGCGTTGTCCCTTCACCTTTCCAGTATGGAGGACATCCTTCCTGTATGTGGGTAGCAGCGTTACAGACGGCAGGTTGCAGTACCTATTACAGCAGGGCTTGCAGACACAGGACAACTACACAATCATAAGAAGTTCCAGACCTATAGACAGTGTGAGTAGTGTTGTTATGTGCTTTGTATATTGCTGGTCTTGCAGTGTTTGTGTGTACATAGTAGTTTAGGATGGAATGCAGTCTGTCTGCATAGCTCTCAACAGTGGGCCTATCCACATGATGGCCAGTGGATTGTCTGTTTGCTTTTGCCTGTGCACCACACAGGTCTTGTCCTAGATATATCCCTGGCAATCTGTCTGTTGTGTGTTCTCAATACATGGCTACTTCCAGTTGTGTTCCTGATGTGTTATTCCTGCTTAAGGGTATGTTGCAATGAATCCTGTAACACCAGCAATTTGCAGGGTGTGTAACAGCAATATTATGAGTATGGCCCTGTGTTCCTGCCTCTATCCTCTACATATATGGCTGGCTTTGTCCTGCTGTGATATGGTTAGGGGTTGTTCGGTACTGGCCTATCATAATATACTGCTAACATTTCTGCTATCATCCCAGTCATATTGTGGACTCCCATGACATTTGTTGGTCAGGTTTCATGCACGTGAAAGATACATAGACATTATCACAGGTAAGACATGCCCCCCCTTGGCCTTGACTACAGGGTGTAACTGGCAGCTGCTGAACTACATCTGTTATTGTTTATTGTTATCCATCTTGATGGCAAATCCTTTGTCCACAGTTGTATGAATTGACGGGTCTGGCCTGGACAGCATAGTATGTTATATATCCGCACTGTCTGCATCTACTTTTCTATGTGTGCCTTGCATTCCTCACTGATTAAATAAGTGCAGATCTATGTGCTGTTGATAATGGCATACATTATTGTAAAATACATCATTAAAAGTTATCTGTGTATACATATCTGTATGTCATCTCATGTCCTTTGAGTAGTGAGTGGGCTATGTGTAATTCAATACTCCTGTTCAAGTGTAAATGTCATTTAGTAGATTATACACCAAAACAATGTTGTTATACCAATTTCACACTAAAAATAGAATGTGCTGTAGTGGGACTCGAACTGAGAATGCATGCACATTAGGCGGATACTCTTCCCACTACACTATTGCAGTTATGCGGAATTTGCATATTGCTACCTTAATGTCATACCCATGCTCCCTTTCCCCGGCCCCCGAGCTCCACGTACACAGCATCCATTCTCCAGTTTCTAGCCTTGCCATGCCACACTTTCACACATTTCCCTCTCTGCACGTCTTGGTATGCCTCCAAATTACTGTTTCGATGCAACCTTCTGCAGGCTCTTCATCCATTTAGTCCACATATGTTTGAACCTTCCCTTCATCCACCTCTGATATTGATGGAAACATCATTGTGACACACAAAGTCTGGTGCATCCCGGCAGGGACGGATCTGTTGTGTCACGAGTAGACTTTGCTGGTCTACACTGTTTCTCCCACTGGTAGCATCCTGCCAGGGTTTTGAGAAGCAGTGGTTTGCTCACACACCAGACCAGCCTCATCTCCCACTTCCATGGATGAAACACACCCCCGTTTTCCATTCCTCTCTTCAGTATTATACGAGTCTATTGTTCTCACAGAATGCGTGGACAGGCACTGTTCATTGGTAATCATAGACTGCTCGAAATACTGTGACTGAGCACTGTGCACATGTTTGCTGGTATTAATCTACATACTTACATACATTTCCTATACTGTTGACTGACTGTGCCAGATGATAGGTTCGTGATAACAGCAGCTGATTGTATATCTGCCATGCCTCCATGGTAACTCACTTGGACTATAGTGTGCAAGAGGGGGGACCTTGGAGTGCTGATTATGTTGTTACTGGCCACGACAAGGACTGTGGGCTACAGCATGCTTAAGGCACTGTGGGGGAAGTGTAGGCAGGTATGCGCTGGTGTGCACTAGGCTCAGACTTGCTGACCTCTGGTTATGGTGTCTTACACTGGGTTGGCCTCCACATTGCTTAACCAGTGTGGGCATTGCTTACTGCCGCCCAAACAGGCATACTCTCACTTGCTGCTGCATACTCCCGCACTACTTCATGTACATGTCGGTATTATACATGCTTAAGTCAGGTGTAAATGTCAGGTATAACTGTTCATGAAGGTCAGTGTAAGGTTAAATGGGATTCCAGTTTAGCATTTCTGGATAGGTTACACTCAGGTATTCGGGTTAGGTTTAGTTATGCCATACCTGTGTTGTAGAGTAGATGTGAATAGTGAAGGTGTAGGCGGGTAGGTGGAGGGGGTACTTTTTAACTGTATAGTAGGCCATTCGACTGATTGGTGGGGGAGCAGTAGTGCAGGTTTGCAAGGTGTTGGGATATGTATGTGAGGCAGGACAGGAGGTGTCAGTGTCAGTAGCTGGTGTAGGGCTATGGAGTGTTGGTGGGTGGTGGACTTCGTCAGGTGGTGAGCAGGTGGTGATCCAAGTGTGCTTGAGGTTTCCCTTCATGTGTTATTTACATGTGTAATCTGGGACAGCTGCGGTAATACACCTGGGTTGGGGGTTCCAGATTCTGCCAATATAGTTGTGTGGAGGGTGTCACCTACTTGTGACTGTGAACATTGCCACGAATGAAACAGAGGTTGATCGGTAAGTGGTGTTACTGAGCCACACAGAGGGGCTGATAGTAGGGGACATGTCCAGGGATGTGTGGGACGGCTGATGGGAAGGTCCACAGCTGGCCATTTCTTCTACAGAGACAGCTGTGTATATACCCTGCATTTGGGGGGTAGGCCTGGACACTCACACCCCTGGGTGGGGATGAGGACAGCAATAATATCTTGTGATGCCAGTTAGTTTGGCTTACATGCCTACAGTGGGGTGTTGTGACCATGTGTTCTTTGGTGTCATTTAGTGGGTTTGCAATGACATATCTGGTTATTCTGCCCATTGCTCTGTAAACTAGACATTGCTGCTGTATGACTCGTACCAGGTATGGCTTCTCGTTAGGTGTCAGGTCTGCCCAATGTACACTGTTGCTTACATCCCTGGGGTGGTCAACATAGAACCACACCAGTCAACACCTGCATGCCTAGGCCCATAATTACATACCCATAGTTCTCCACCCACACCTCCTCTTTGGCACTCTTCCTTACTCTGGGTGCAGGTCGGGTCTGGCCACACCAGTACACACTACCCACTCCCCACTTCCCGGGACCCATCATGTATGTTGTCTCGCTCCATGGATCATCAGGCTTCCCCATCATTGTAGTCCGAGAACACATGTGCCCTGCCGTTAGACATCTGTGTAATGGCTGGAAACCCGAATATGCATAGAATTTTTGGGTTGTCCCACAAGGGACATTCTTGTCTTTGTTTCAAGATTAGACTTGGTGGGTCTCTCCCACTGGTAGTATCCTGCCTGTAGTCTGGGAAGCAGTGGTTTGTTTACTTTTATTGTGTGTTTGTATGTTTCACCTGTCTAGATGGGGGGGGGTTGATGCTACGTGTTACACATTTGTTGATTGGACCCCCCTCACCCCCATTGGCACGGCCTGTGAACATATGTAATTCTTAACTGCTGTATCATATCCTAGCTATATATTTACACACACACACACACACACACACATATATATATATATATATATATATATATATATATATATATATGTATCTAACGACATATGGATGTATGGGTGTCTGCATATGTATATATCTATATGAGGGTATTTATATATATGTCTGTCTATGTATGTATACATTTGTACTACAGAGAGGGAGAGGTATATCTCCATGCAGTTATGGGTATATATACACACACATACCTCTACATATTTACATCTACATCTGGTTATACCATTCTTTGCCATGTAAAATAGACTGTGCTGCAGTGGGACTCATAGCAGGAGTGGCTGCTCATTGGGTGGCAGTTCTGCCCAATGAACCCTATTGCTTACATCCCTGGGGCAGTCCGAATAGACCCACTCCAGCAAACACCTGCACGTCTAGACCCATAATTACATAGCCATAGTTCCCCCACCCACACCTCCTCTACAGCACTCATCCTTACTCTGGGTGCAGGTTGGGTCTAAACACACTACTACACACTGTCCACTCTCCACTTCACAGGACCCATCTCATATGTTGTCTTGACCCATGGGTCATCAGGCTTTCCCACCCCTTGTAGTCCAGGTACATACATGCTCCGCCTTGATTGGTCATCGCACAGGCTTCCTCCTATAACAAGACAATTTTTGGGGTGTCCCGCAAGGGACGCTCCTGTCTCTGTTCCAAGATTAGACTTCTCGGGTCCACTGTGTCCCCCTCCCTGGTTGTAGCCTGCCTGTGGTTTGGGGAGCAGTGGATTGTTTACATTGTTTGTGTGTTTGTTTGTTTGTATGTTTCCCCTGTCTGGCTGGAGGGGGTTCATGCTACGTGTTACATGTTTGTTGCTTGCGTCCCTCACCTCCATTGCCATGGCCTGTGAACATATGTCATTCTTAAGTGCTGTATCTTATCATAGCTATATATCTGTGTATATCTACACAAACACACACACACACACACACACACACACACACACACACACACACACACACACACGCACACATATATATGTGTGTGTGTGTGTGTGTGTGTGTGTGTGTGTGTGTGTGTATATGTCTGCATACACACACACACACACACACACATATATATTTATATGTCTATCTATGTATGTATACATTTGTACTACAGAGAGGGGGAGGTATATATCTTTATCATTATGGGTATTTATACAAACACATATACCTCTAAATATGTAGCTACATATCCTGTAATGTTGTCTGGTATTGCTGGATACTGTTTCGTGTGCATACTGGCCAACCTTGTGTGCCACGTATGCTTTGCAATACCTACAACTAAATCTGTTAGTGTACACAGAGTCACACGTGACATCTATTGATAGTACCAGGAATACATTCGTTCCATGTAGGACAACCCAAACATTGGGTATTCAACCTTCGTCTACACCCCGGGTTACATAGATACCCCTGGCTATGTGCATGGTCTATGGTGTGTCCCACACCTAGGATACTTGGGTTGGAACATCATATGGGATGGGTCCCAAGGGGGGTGGGGGGGGCAATGTGTGGTGGTGTGGTAGCTACGGGCTGGTAACCTGGGCAGTGATAGTGGCTGTGTGTGTGCTGTGGGTGGGGGGAATCAGAACTGTAGGTTATGCATGTATGGGCTGGGGATGCCCGGGGTTGGAGGGGCCTATACTGCTCAGTCCGCCTAGTGGTTGGGGAAGAGGGGTATATGATGTCGACATGTGAAACATAACAGAGAGCTAATTTAAATCCCTAGTTCAATGACAGACGTACAATACTATGAGCTTGGTAGTGTATTGCAGGGCAGACGTGTTTGGCTGGGCTGGGGATATGCAAATTCATATGTGACGTATATTGGTTGTGGCCCATTGATGGTGCATGTGGACATATATGTTTCTGCTCATCTACTATTGGTATATACCTCTGTGGGTATATATATATTTGCTTACATATTTCTAACTATGTTGGAATATACCTATGGAGACTTATACCTGCGTACATATGTCACTTGATGTGCATATGCGGACATATAGATGTTGACATATAGATGTGTAGTTGTCAGAATTTGCATGTATATCTGTTCATATATTTGTATATATATATATATATATATATATATGTATATATATCTCTGGATATTTATATATATGTATGTATATGTGACTACATCTATAGATATATGTTATCCGTTTAGTGATATATTTGCACACACACACGCCCATCTAGCTGTAGGTATACATTCTCTATACTGTTGCATGACTGGGCTGGGGTTATGTTTCTGACAACATACAATTTCTGCATATCTGGCATGGATGAGTGGTAAATCGTTTCGTGTATGGTGTGCATGGTCCTGGGTTCCAGCCTTGCAGAAGCTGTTTGTTTTGTTGCTGGGCAGAACATTGGCCATTGGATACGGTATGCTTAAGTCACTTTAAAGCAGTTGTAAGTGGGTTTGCGCGGAGGTAAGCACTGCTAACTTCTGGTCACAGTGTCTTACACCCAGTTAGCTTCTCATTTGCTTAATCTGTGTTGGCAGTGCTTCACCCTGCACAAACGCCCTTGCACACACTTACTAGTGCTTACATATGCTTACTACAGCTTATCTGTGCTTACGCCTGCTTACTGCTGACTTATTCATTATGGTACTGACTCTTCACATGTGCATTTAATGCAGTACTCCAGTTCACATTTAAATGTTATTTAGTAGGTTATATAGCAATAAAATGTAAATGTTCATATACAGATTTCACATGGAGAATGGTATATGCTGCAGTGGGACTCGAACCAGGAATGCCTGCTCATTAGGCGGATGCTCTGACCACTACACTATTGCTGTGCTGCTTCATTTGCATATAACTTCCTTGTTATCCTCTTCAGCCTTTTAAGCTGCTTTAACCGTAGTAAAGTGATGGGCTCACCCGCGTACCTACGGTTAGCTGTACTCAGAGTTTTAAAAATAAATAAAGGGGTTTCTTCTTTTTATTTTTATGTCTTGTTGCTGCTGTACACATGGGGGACTGTTGGTGGGGATATGGGGACATCTATGAGTGGTCTCACTCATTTATTTACACTTTCTGCTGTTTTACTTTGCAAGGGCATGTTTATTCTGAGAGCTCTGCTCTCCGACACACCCCCTGCACTCATACATGCTCCGTGTAGGATTAGGAGTTCAGGCAACACGCCTTCATTAATATGCATGGTGCGCTGCCATCCTCCTCCTAAACAGCCACTTGCATGCAGGACTACACTAGTCCTGTACTGAAGATTAGTGAATCCGGGGGTATATCTATATCTATATATATATATATATATATATATATATATAGAGAGAGAGAGAGAGAGAGATCTAGATCTAGATATATATGGTTTATGTAAGACTTTTTGTCGACATACTTTGGTTAACTGAAAAGATAGCCAACAGTTGTATGAGAAAGGATAATGCATGTGATTGGGGAATAAGCCCTTTCCCCGGAGATTGTTCAATCTCATAGCTGTAATAAAATAAGTAGAACGATGCTTGCCTCTCTGCAAAAACACTCCCCTGGCTTCATGAAGCCCTACACTATGTGCAGGAATAGTGCAGGAGCTGCTGCATGCAATATGTCCACTGAGCAATTCAGCAAAGTGCTCTTGGGATGTGCACGAATGCTCATACACTGTTCCTGCATGGACACCAATGCCTTATGATAATTACCTCATTTTCTGGTGAAAACCATGCAAGTGGGGTGAATTAGTGATTCAGCAAGCAGGCAGGTGTTCATGCAGGAATAGTTTAACCTGCAGAAATGTATTCAGTTACTAAATACATTTCTGCAGATAAGAAAACGGAGGCTTGACAGCCTCAAATAAAGCATGCATTCCATTCATTGGGCATGTCAGTGGCCAGATATATGGCCATTGGCATGAAAAATAATTTGAAACCAGAAACAAGGTAAATAACCCAAGTAAAACACAGGGTTCTGCTCCAATACAATAAAGGCTGCCTTTTAGCACTCCAGGACCTGCACGATCCAAAAAAATAAAATTCAAGGGTAGTCCGATAAAAACTACTTTAATAGAAGAACTTCCCACAAATGGCTACTAAAACATAACATTAAACTGTGTATAATACATAATATACGAACGTTTACTGATTGGGCGCTTTCATCTCCATCCGGAGACTTCTTCAGAATCAATATAACAACATGAAAATCAGTCTTTATACATTGTTTCAAACAAAATCATTGGCTGGCAATAAATTACTTAATTGATGATTATAGTTTAAAGGTCAAGTATATAAAAAAAAGGAAGAAACAGTAAAAACTGGGTTTAAAATACAGAGATTTAAGACAAGTTATTTGAAGCAACATTTTGCTAAGCTGTCTTTTAAATTAAGGCATAAATTCTCAACCCAGATATAAATTATAAACCCTAAAAGGCAGTACATATAATCATTCATATTCATAAATAGTTGTATAATAAATATATAATAAATATAAATAAATATATATATAAATACAAATAAAAACTACCCAAATAGTAAAAAGTATTGTATAATATATATATATAAAAATAGCGAATATGATGCAAAAATAGGATGATTAATACATGAAATATATACTGAATAAAAATATTTAATGAAAAATAATTTATTTTTGTTAAAATAAAACTTTTTTTGGCCGATCTCAGCCATTTAAATATAGGGCAGCGGCGCGCAGACAGGATCGTGCCAAAAATACAAAAAAAAAAAAAAGGGGGAACATCAAGTTTGAGAGAAATCTGCATTTTGCCATAATAGTCAATGGCATACAGAATGAAAACAATACCAGGGAATAGTGGTTGCTAAGGGGAAGGGCTCAGTGAAAGTGCTGTAACTCAGGAGTAAGGCAGTGGTGTATGCAAATGATGAGATTTATACTGAATCACAAATTTCTTCTAAGTGTCAGACTGCACCTAACTGTGTAGGTGCTCCAACACCATGGTGTAGACAGTAGGAGCAGCTAATATGAAAAGGGTGCTGTAAGCACATTGGCCCATGTTTGCCCTTAGCTCAGTACAGCTAAGGCAGGGTGTGTGTCTGAGGCTGTACTTCCCTATTCCATGAAATGCAGAGCGTGTTTGCGTCTAGGAAGGGCCAGTTCTGCTTAAAACTGTTTACGTTAGCTAAACAGGTGTGCGTGGCATGCACTGGGCCTAAAACAAAACAAAACAAACAAAAAAACCCACATGAGATAGCATAACTTTTCAAATTTGAGCACCAGGAATGCACAGCACACATCAGGGCTTAAACCGGGAGGAAATGGGAAGGGGAAACTGCAGAAGGAAGGCAATCAAGGAGAACAAGCATAGCTGGCAGGTGGAATGTATCAGAATCAACCAATTAGGCAGGCAGCAGCCCAGCACAGTACTATAAACTATACAAACACCTTTCAGTCTAGTTTTCCCATAAACTCTACACCACTGGTGTACACATTTGGGGGAATTTTAAATTGACAAATCTAATAAAACATGTTAGGGGCTGCTGTTGCTCTGATCTATCAGCATGTGCTAGAGAGGAAAATGCTGGCAACCAACTCAGACTGAGGAGGAGGAGAAGAGTGTTCAGATCCAGGGTAACCTACCAGGGGCTACATGAGCTGGAAATAATAGAGCGATACAGGGGGGACAGGGACATACTTCAGCAACTTGTTGAGCTGTGCCAGCCTTGCCTCGGAGCCAGAACCAACAGAGAGGAACCCAACCCAGTGGATGCCAAGGTATGTGTAGCCTTAAGAATACTAGCTACAGGTACTTTTCAAACACCAACTGGGGATATCATGGGGGTCTCACGGGCATCTGTGTCCAGGATACTCCACCATTTCCTGGATGCCATGTGAACACATGCTGCTGAGCACATTCACTTCACCAGCACCCATGAGGAGAGGGCCAGCAATATGCGACTCTTCCACCATGTAACAGACTACCTAGAGGTACTGCATGCACATCCACATTAAAGCACCACCTGGTGAACAGTGTAGGGTCTACATAACCCACAAGGGCTTCCCCTCTATCAACTGCCAGTTCGTGTGCGGTGCCCAGGACATTATCATGAATATGTGTGCTGGCAACCCTGGAAGCTATCACTACTCCCACATCTGGCATTCATCACAGCTGTACCAGGTGTTTGCCAGTGGGGACATCCCATTTGGGCAGCTGGTGGGGGATGCTGGCTACGCACTGGAGCCATGGCTGATGACACCCTTCAGAAATGCACACACACCCACACAAGAACACCATAATGAGGCACATGCACAGACCAGGATCATTATAGAGCATGTGTTTGGGATGTTCAAGTCATGGTTCCACTGCCTTGACATATCTGCTGGAGCCTTGCAGTACTCTCCAGCCACAAGTGCACACATGTTTATAGTATATGCCATGCTACACAATATGATCCTGTGGAAACAGCTGCAGCAGGAACAAAATGGGGAAGGGCCACACAGCCCCCTATGATTGCCAAGACCTCCACAGGCACAGAGTGACTTGGAGGAGGAACATCCTGAGCCTGACCCTGTGGGCAGATGGAGGCGTACCCAGTATGCCCTGGCCTTGGCAAAGAGGCAACGCATAGCACATACACTGACACTGTAAGGCCCTTGGGACTGATCTCTCTCTGTCTCTGACTCGCACACAGAAAAATGGATGCCAAACATCAGACCACCTATACCTAGCCATGTATAGGCAGTGTACTGCGTGCATCTGACATAGTCAGCCCTCAAGCACCATCCTCACAACAGCTGCAGACACAAGGTAAGCCAGTATCTGTAACAAAATAAGCAAATGGAGTGGATTTTTTGATAGCATATCTATGGTATTGATCAAGCATGCAAGGGAATGGGGTGGCTAACTGGGATAGCAGCAGACAACTGACAGCTCTGTTGGACAGCAGGAAGTGTATCCCAAGCACTGCCCTACCCACACCATGCAGTACCACCCTAGTTGACAAATACCACTGCAGTATATGTGGTGAGCCAAATAACTGGGGGGGGGGTCATAGGTCACATGCATGGATGTCAAAGTGGGGGTCCCATACCCACCACCAGCCCCACCCAGCAGATCAGTTGTAGAAAACCATACAGAAATGCCTGGCAAAGGACCCAATATGATGACATCCATGAAATCCCCACCCACAGACTTTTACACAGTGATATCACAGCAGGTCTGGCAGTGGCAGTATGGCTTTGAAAGGTAAGAAGCCTGACACTACAAAATGTCTATGGCAGAACAATCTGACCTGTAGTTGATACTGTTATGCCTGTAGTCTGAAAGATAGGGGAAACCACTATGCTAAATGGGACCAAAATGTTAAGCAAATATCAGCACAGTCTGTGTAGATGTGTATCATGTACAGTTGTGTCACACTCCCCGTAGTCCCATAGAAATGCAGTAACATGTTCCTAGCCTTAAGCAGTATCCAGCTGTCACCCACAGTGATGGCACAATAGTAACAGAAAGAAATTGTTAGTAACACCGACAGTCAACTTACTCGTGCCATCCCAGGGGTGTCTACTGCCAGCAGCCTGGGAACATATGATCATCAGAATGCACTGCCTTGCTAAAGATGGCCTGCATCTGTCACACCTGGCCTACAGACCTCTGGCAAATGCCTATGCCTCACCCACAGTCCCCTGTTAGGGAGTGTCATGGGGTCCATAACACCAACATAACACAGTCCACAAAATGCAAAGAAAGGCCATGCTGATAACTGCTAGGAGCAAACCTGCCAGCCTCAGGGAGCCAGAAATCTGGACAAAGTCATGAATAATGGGGTGATGAAGGTCCAAAGAGAATGACACCTGTGAAATACTGCTCTAATAATGTTATAAAGTTAATGGAATTATTTGTATTAGCATGCAATGTTTGATGGGTACGAAGTCTGAAACTGCAATATCAACTGTCAGTAATATCTGACTTCAACTCTAAGTGACTTGCAAAACACTTTTGCTTAAAAACCACACTTGTTTGGGTAACCAACACAATATATGAGTCATGGATGTGGACATTCTGTGATACTCTGTACGGTCGACAAGCAGAGCTAGGAGTTTAAACATGGGAATGCACTCACTGCAGGCAGTCCTAACCCTGGAAGATGGTGACATGTCTGCACCTACAGAACCCTGGGCCACAGCCATGGGGAGTAACACACCCCTCCCTGATCATTCATCCTATGCAACATCCTGATCCCAACATGTGTCTATCAAAGTCAAACAGTCTGACACACACAAGACCCACCAAGTGCAGTCAACCATTGAGGAGAACCCAATGCAAAGTACTGGTAGCTATAGGCAAACATATCTGACCCAGGACACCCCCCACATATCCTATCCCCTACAAATCTATCTGGAGTCTGCCTGTCACCCCGATCCTGTCTGACTTATATTACCCAACTGTGGACTGGAAATCAGACCAGGCCGGAACATAAATGCACAGAGATTCCACCATTATAATATATCACCAAAGTGCTGGACCATTTCCACAGCACCAGCAGTCAATTGTTTGTAGGCACACCTCTCAACAGGTTGGATTGAGCAAGAATGCGTAGCATTTGCCCCATAAACATGGTGTGTGCATCATACATCCTGTTTTTCTCTGGTAAATCACTGTGATGATTTGAGGCGGTATGTCACGAGGTACTGAAACAATACATGACAGTGTTGAATGGCAGATATGACAGATGTCTGCTAAAACAAGCCCTATAAAACTAGCAACCCATACATTACTGAGAGAAATTGTCACAATCACTGTATGGCCCATTCTCCCCACATTTTGATCGGCTATCTCCAGATATCCTGCACCAACAGGTTGAGCGGTATGGCTGTAGCACAAAACAAACTGGACTGGAGTACAGCATGCCCATACACTTACAGAAATTTCAGTAGGATCTAGGAATGAACAGGCCTTCCCCACCCAGTGCACTTCCCATTGTCCCACCTTAGAGTGCTGAAGATGTCTGTCACCATAGAAGTCACTTATGTCAAGCCTAGCCCTATAAGCTTTGTGGCACATGTGGTAAATGCATAACACTATAGTACAAATAACAAGTTAGGTAGGAGTTCTAATCTCAGTCCTGGGAAATGTAAAAGTGTGTGTGTGTGTGTGTGTGTGTGTGTGTGTGTGTGTGTGTGTGTGTGTGTGTGTGTGTGTGTGTTTGCAACTAAAAGCTTTTGGGTCCATTCAAACCCAGTACACTTCCCCTTTCCCTACATTAGTAGTTCTGCAGATATCAGTCACCTTAGAAGTGCATTCCATCAGGCCTCAGCCCCATAAGCTGTGTGGTACATGCAATAACTGCATCACACTATAGTACAAATAACTAGTTAGGTATGATTTCTCATCTCAGTTCTAACACATGCAAAAGTGTTTGTGTGTGTTTACAACTAAAAGCTTTTGGGTCCATTCAAACCCAGTGCACTCCCCCTTTCCCTACTTTAGCAGTCCTGCAGATATCAATCACCTTAGAAGTGCCTTCTGTCAGGCTTCAGCTCCATAGGTTCATAGGTTCATAGGTAGGTACTAGGCTATCAGCCCTGGGACCTATCTAAGCCTAGCCAAAAAGGTTCCCTGGCTTTCACCACCCAAGAAAATTATTTTCCTGTGTCCCTGTCAAGCAGTGCCACAGAAGTGATCCCCAGGGTGATCTTTCTATTTCCCATCTAGTCATCAAGATTTTTCTTAAAGAGGGACAACGAGGAGCTTTGCTTGACATGAATGGGTAGTTTGTTCCAGAGTATGGAAAGTCTCTGGGACAGGAATATATCCCTCCAGCATGTTCTGTTTATTGTGGTGACAAGGTTTAGGTCCCTGGAGTGTGTGGTTTGGATAGATTGGGATTTCTTTAAGTGTAGCATACCCAACAGTTCTGGGTTTGACATAGCTTTGTATGTTAGGCAGAGATCACCTCTGAGTAGGTGATATGCGACGGAGTAGAGCTGGAGTTTTTTGAGACGGTCTGTGTATGGCATCTGCTTGAGGCCTGTAATCCTCTTAGTGAGGTATTTCTGTGGCCTTTCCAATTGCTGTAGATGCCTTGTGAGATACAAGTCAAATGGGGCATTGTACTCTATAATGGGTCTGATGAGGGATGAGCAGAGAGGAACAATGACCTCCTTTTTTCTAGAGGACAGTCCTTTTGTGATGAGGTGTGCCACATAAAAGAATTTCTTGACTACTGTGGTGATGTGGTTATCAAAGGAGAAATTACTGTCCACCTGTGTCCTGAGGTCTCTTATCACATTTTCATAAGCTCTGTGGTGTATGCGATAACTACATAACACTAGTAGAAATAACTAGTTAAGTAGGAGTTCTAATCCCAGTTCTGGCAAATGTGTGTAAGTATGTATATGTGTAGTTTAAATTATTTTGTGGCCTCTCTCACCCAGTACATCACCCATTTCCATACTTTACAAGGGCTGGTGATGTTCCTCACCTTAGAAGTACCTTTGCACAACTGTTACCCTATAAGCTCCATGGCGCGTGCGATAAATGCATAACACTGTAGTAGAAATAAATAGATAGGTAGGGGTTCTAATCTCAGTCTGGCCCAATGTGTGTGAACAGTATCCTCTTAGTGGGTGGGTTGTTGTGTTTGTGTAAGAACCATACCATGGGGAGGCAGGTTTTGCAATTTTTTCCTGTTGCCCACCCAGTACATGTCCCAGTGTCCACATTAATAGGCCCACAGTTGCCACCTACTATAGAGGGACTTGTAGACACTCTGTAGCCCAAAAGCATTTTTCCATGTGCAATAACTGCGTGACAGTATGGTATAGATAACAAGATAGGCTTCCCATCTAATCCTTGGATATTGCTCCCCATGCAGGAATCATATACAAACATAGTCAGGTAGGCAACCACACCTACATCAGTAGGTGACCTGCAAACTGGTTCACAGATAGAGCTCACAGTGTGAAAGCAGCAGACCCCATCTCGGACTGCTGAACACTCATGAGTGTAGTACCACAGGTTGTGGACCTGGGTTCTCTCATGATTGGGATCCACACCTCTGAGGGCTAGCCCACTACAAAAGCACCCTGGCTAACAATGTCTGCAGATGAATACAAGGTGGGTGCTATTATTATCCCCCCATGCGAGGTTGACATCCTACACAAAGGCCTCTCTGAGACCTATGACTGTTGTCAGAACCTCGGACATAAGCTCAATGCCAGATGATGTGCCGCCAACCCCCTTGGGTAAGACATAGTTCCCATAAAGTTATACTTTGATGGTAGTCCACTGAACCCTGATGTTGGTATAATGGAACTGGGAACACAGGTTGACAGTGAGCTGTATGGTGACCACTACAGTGCCACTGTCTTCCAAATGTCCTTCCATGTGTCACTACACCAGACTCAGGGTGTGGAATCCAGGATGTAAAAGGACAGTGTTTCCCTGTACACACCCCTCAGTAGGCCAATCAATGTGTACTATGGCCCATTTGCCATGTTCCCCACTGGACACCAGCAACAACAGGAGAGGCTGCAAATGTACCTCACAAAGAGGATCTTAAGTACTACATACTTGCCCCATATGGACAGACTCCAACAACTGCGTTGAATCTCTGTCTCATATTGCCTACATAGGTGCGATCTATGCCTGACATGCACAGCCACATCTGACCCAACCCTGTCAGGAATGCTACATCCAAGAACACCTATCTGTCACACAATGTGCTCCAGATACCCCAACCCCATCCTCACAATCAATAGGACATGCTGGAGGGACAGGTGCCCAACCCAGAGACTGGCCACATCATGGAATAGACACCACACACATGTCAAGCCAAGCACAGCACTGGCCCTCTTCATGAGATAGCAGGAGGGGACGGAGCCAAGATGGCCAACTGATAGCAGCAGTTTTTCAGAGCTCCATGAAACTAGTATAAAAAGAGGAAATAACTTATTTTATTTTAGCAAAAAGACTAAGAAATGATAGATGAAAGTAGAAGCTATATTATTAATAACTTCTGGTGAACTTAGGAATTTTTTTCCTGTCAAATTATAAAGGAGAATATATCATTTGTGGAGATGAGCACTTCGAAGACTTCTCATTCTGACATGGCTTTAAAAAAGAAATGCAGCTTGTGATATCTGCTCTACAAGAACTCTCACCAAAAATGGATGATTTTAAGGAGAATTTACAAAACCTCAAGGAAAATTGTCAGAAACAAACATATTCTCTTAAGGAACTTATACAGCAGCATCAATCTAGAATAACACACTTAGAAGCATCCCTGAATGATCTTGATGGAAGACTGAAAGAAGAAGAAAGCCAGAAAGATTTCCACATCAAACAAAACACTTGGCTTCTCAATAAAGTGGATGACATGGAAAACAGAGAGAGAAGGTCAAATATAAGGATTTTTGGCATCCCTGAGAGAGCTGAAGGAGAAGATATAATTTATTTTCTGAATACCTGGATTCCAGAGATTTTATATTTAAAGGAGAGTCTGTCCTTTGGTATTGAAAGGGCTCATAGAGCTTTAGGAAAGCCAGTGTCAACATCCTCCTCTACTCCTCCCAGATCAATAGTCATAAAGTCTCTATCTTATTTGGACAAAGAGTTGGTCCTAAAATCTGCCTGGAGGAAAAGTCTATTAAAATTTAATCAAAACCCAATTAGTTTTGACAATCCCCTGGATTCATGAAGCTTGGCGCAAGTCCTGCATAAGGCTTGCACCGGCCGTGCGGCGTAGATGTGGAGTAGTCGCGCCATATGCATATTAATGAAGGCGCGCAGCCGCCACAGCCACGTGCATAGGAAACATGTGAGAGTGCAAGGGGCATATCGAAGTTGCGCAGGGAGGCATGTCAATGTCAGCTTTTGAGGAGCAATATAAACTGCTGAATATTATATTCCGCCAGCATTAGTAATCTTACCTATCAGTGTCCATGGAGACTGAAACGTATGCAAAGCAGAGTCCCTGCAAACAGAAAATGAAGACTCAAACACAAACACATGGTAGGGAATAACGGGTCCCTACCCATGAACAAATGACAGGAAAACCGTGTGCCTGTAGTCCAACGTAGTGTTGATAGCTATACCATGTGGAAGTGAAACGTATCAGATGTTAGCGCGCAGCCAGTAGGTACGTCCAGTCCAACGGAGAGGGTCACCAGCTGACCCATAATTTGAGGGAGGGAACATAGCTGTGCAGATGTGTCCATAACAAAATACATGAGGAGAAATGTAGATATAGGTAGTGACCGTATGTCTGAATCATATCCCACAAGCCATGTAATAGTCACATACAAAAGGTATGTCTGTATTTCACATACCAAATGTGATAGGAAATAGCATACACATGTAAACGAAACAGAAGGAGCATATAAACAAGCCATAACAACACGGACACATGTAGGCCGAAAGGAACAGTATGATCCGTACTGTCGACCAAGATTACTACCTGTCCCACTTTGCGAGTGACAGTCCCTCTGTGGGCAGATGTGTCCTGACACAAACATGTAAAACTGGCAAATGTCCAGAGAATATAGGACATAATTTCTCCATAGACATCATGCAATAGTTGCATTAAACATATTTCACTGGACGTATAATACATAAATGTAATAACAACCAGAATAAGATACCGAAATGCTACAAGAATAAACTTAGATATAGGCAAGAATTGTAAGTTCTATCTGCCGAACTGACCATGGGTATGTGTCGGCCTGTAAAATATGCTGTGTTCACCGCAACTGTCACAGCAGGGTTGCCACCCTTACAAATGGCCAAAGTGGGACATGATTGGTACAGACATCAGACTGTACAGGCCGACACATACCCACAGCCAGTACAAAGGACAGAACATAACTGTTTTGCCTGCAGAAAAGCGTATTCCTGTAGCATTTCAGTTGCTTATTCTGTTTCTCATAACAGTCAGGTATTTCAGATACAGAATTAACTGTTTAATGCAACTATCACATAAAATATAAGAAATATGTTTGTCCTAAAATCTCAGGACATTTTCCATGTTGACAATTACATGTCAGGACACAACTATCCAAAGAGGGGCTGTCCCTCGCAAAGTGGGACAGGTGGTAACCCTATGTCACACTGTGGTCAATTGAAAAGGTGGAAACACAACCGTTGACTGTGGGGAGGCAATGTCTACAACAGTAGGACATATGTAAGGAATAGCTTGGACATAGGAAAAGGTGCCATCCTACCAATGAGTAGAACAGGCTGGCAAAATCCGAAAGGCAGCTGTATAATCCGAACGTGTATGTGACACAGACGAACAGGTAGTACGCGGATACACCAACCAAGTAATGAAAGTGAAGTAAGGGCATGTACCTATGTGCGTGAGGTATAGCATGTGGAAAGCAAACATGGCAGGGTAGTCCACACAACCATAAAGGTACCCGATACATGTAGGGTAGTCAATGTGTAACTGTGGCCGTGTCATAGGCCAACAACCAAACTAGTGCTCTATGGGGTGTGAGTAATTCGCGTTTGAGGGGTGTGTGTTTAATGGTAAATTCCTCAAAGGCGATACTTGTGCCATATGCAAAAAAGGTGAACCGGAGGTGTATGAGGGGGCAGCGGGTGAAGTGAAAAGAAACACAACCTCATGTAGAAACAGCTGCAAGACAAGCAGACAGGCAAAAGTGTAGAACACAATTCCACAAACATATGAATATGGAAATATGCAAGACAAATGTATAGATACGGCACCGTCACATACCCACAGATGGGTCCTGATGGAACTGGCCATAACAAACGCAACACACCTGGATGCATAATAGCCTACCCAGCATACCATCCACAACACACAACCTGCCACCATACCAGAACGTCCACCAAATCCAGCCGTACTTGGTCCACTGGTTTGTTGCAGAAACAGCTACACACAGTGACCCCTATGCATATGTAGTAGGTATTGTCACCCTAGGCAGTGTCAGGATTGCAAACCATGTATCCCCTGCAGGTAAAACCCCCTGCATGTTTTCGTGAAGCCACAAAAATCTTCGTTATCTAACTTGTTTTGGTCTTGACCAATTTTTGGGATATCCCTCACGGGATGACCAACTTGTGTAAATAGTAGAATGGGTATGACGAAATGATGTCCAATCCAGTAGATATCTGGACACAAGTCAGAACGTGCAGTGGAGGTCCATGACACTGTCCAGCCCTAAGTGGGCATGCATAACCTACCACCCAGGATAAAATACCTTCCCGTGATGCACGTGTCCAGACAGGAATAGGAGGGAGAATATAATGCACACATTTGCAAAGTGGAAAATGGCATGAGGGTGAGGAAGACACTACATAAACAGGTCAACCCTGATCAAGTGTGAGGGACACTGACTGTGTGCAGTCGTGACTGACCATACCTGTCAACCTGTGTGAGCAAGATATCTGGACAGATCCATGAATATAAGTGAGACAAAGGTCCAAAATCAGGACAATCTGTAAACATATCTCTTAGAAACATAGAATTTGATAGAATAACAGTTTGCACATTGGCATTAATGTCTGGAGTATGAAGTCTGAAACCCAACTGTCTGTCAGCACGTTCCGACTGCAGTCTTTAATGCTGAGCTACTGCTGTGCCAGAACACAACAGCATATTACAGAGGTCCGTGCCATACCACTCAACTCTCCAGATATTCGCAGAATGACTAGGGTCACCACCTGTCCCACTTTGCGAGTAACAATCCCTCTGTAGGCAGTTGTGTCCTGTGAAAAAAATCAAGACATAGCAAATGTCCTGAGAGTTTATTTTCTAATTTATTTTAATAGCCGCATAAAATGGTTATTTTATATATGAATCCTCAATATGTTATGTGAAGTAGCATAAGCAATTCAAATGTTACTAGAATAAGCTATTATATGTACAAAAAAGGTTAAAGTTCAGTACTATGCTTGGCTGTAGGTATGTTTTGTCCTGGAAAATCTGACATCTCTACAGAACATGTCCCACTATGGGCAGTTGAAAAGGTGGCAACCCTAAGAATGACCACAGGTTCGCCCCATAGTGTTGGTGTGTGCCTCTGACAATCTGCACCAGTGTGGTAAATAGTGGAGGATTGACGTCACTAAATAATAAGAAATATCCTGAGTATAAGACTCCACAACCTGCAGAAAAGTCATGCTAATGCAAAACCTAGCATTCTATCAACATTCTAAGCTTGTAAGAGCAATCGTTAAAATGTGTCCCTAATTGTGTAGGTTTTGCAGAGGTTCGGTGCTCTAAGAGGTTGAGAGGTATGGTCCGTACATATTTACAGGAACAGCCCTTCACACTTGTTTAATGTACAACTGCATACCTGTAGTCACTTCATGTCCAAAAATAATAATCCCCGTATGACTGTATACAGGTAATAGTCAAATGTGAATAGGAACAACCCTCACCGTGGAGTATGGACTGTAACAACCCCACCCATAATATATAATGCCAACAGAATAAGCTGCTGACAGGTGCCCAAACACCTGTGTCTATAAACACAGGTAAAACTTCAAAATAGGGAGATAATCCCTGTCCATATGCATCGTCTGACATTTGACCTCGGCCAGGGAAGTTCCGTTCACCAGGTGGACAAGCCTAAACCCAGATCACTACATGAACACCCTGACAATCAAAGACCTGTATGTGGCTGGACTATATGCCTTGGTGTTCTGCATATCCTCGGAGTGATTAACAATGCAGCCGGAGTCCACAGCAGTAGGCAATAGGGAATGTGTAATATGTAGTACCGCCTTTTTCCCAGCAGGAGAATGGATGCCTGTGTCGTAGGTGAAGTGGTGAGGCATATGTTGATGCAGCTAAGTACTATGGGTATGCATATCAATGAGGGAGAACACCAATAGAATAGTGGTTCCGGTATCCGGTCAACGTGAATGCAGTCCCGGTTGACCTACGACCACTGCACATATAACTTGAAAGTGTAATGAAAGTGTTCGTGCAGTACACACATTTAAATATGTAAAGGTGAACATGTGTTTCGCAGTAGTCCATAAACTGGAATACAGATATGTAACTGTTATGGTCAGAATTATGAAAGTTCACGGAAGCACAATTATCTATGAAACATATGTAACCTACAATAAGGATATGGAAGTGCGCCTGCGAGTGTGTAATCTGCTCACAGAATAGAAAATGAATGGTGTTTTCCCCACGTTCTATGTACATGGCTCATACCTGTTAAACCCATAAAGTACGAAACCAGACAAAGCCATGACAACAACTGGTACAAATAGGGATAATCCCCAGATATTGCCTAACAAACATAGAAAGTGGATAGAATAACAGGTGTGTCACTAGCATGGATTCTCTGAAGGGTATGAAGTCGTAACCTGAAATGTTTGTCATTATTTACCAATGTCAGTCTTTAATGATATGCCACTAACTTGCCAGATAGACACAAGGTTATGAAAAATGGACCACAAATAGGGACAATCCCCAGATATTGCCTAACAAACATAGAAAGTAGATAGAATAACAGGTGTGTCACTAGCATGGATTCTCTGAAGGGTATGAAGTTGTAACCTGAAATGTTTGTCATTATTTACCAACGTCAGTCTTTAATGATGTGCCACTAACTTTCCAGATAGACACAAGGTTATGAAAAATGGACCACAAATAGGGACAATCCCCAGATATTGCCTAACAAACATAGAAAGTGGATAGAATAACAGGTGTGTCACTAGCATGGATTCTCTGAAGGGTATGAAGTCGTAACCTGAAATGTTTGTCATTATTTACCAATGTCAGTCTTTAATGATATGCCACTAACTTTCCAGATAGACACAAGGTTATGAAAAATGGACCACAAATTGGGACAATCCCCAGATATTGCCTAACAAACATAGAAAGTGGATAGAATAACAGGTGTGTCACTAGCATGGATTCTCTGAAGGGTATGAAGTCGTAACCTGAAATGTTTGTCATTATTTACCAACGTCAGTCTTTAATGATATGCCACTAACTTGCCAGACAGACACAAGGTTATGAAAAATGGAGCAAAGATAAGAGACAAACAGCTGTACATGCAGCGGAAATCTGTACAGTTGAAAGGTATGATATGGAGATATATATACACATATATCCACAGACATAATCCAAAGCAAATTACGAGATGAGGAATGTACAGACATATGTATATATGTACAGATATATATATATATCTATACACACACGATACATGAATAGATATATACACAACAAACATATGTCCCTGTACATATAACACATGTACATAAATAGGTCACGGTATAGCTAATATGGATAGACAGACAGACATGCATGAAAGGAGAATACACCAATGGTTTCCAAACCATTTCCCGGAAAGTACCAGTGTGACATGGCCTGCAAGTTCTACACGTTAAACATGAATATAGGTGTCCTTTGTAGGACCCCAAAAATTAATCCGTATGAAGTGCGAACCATCATTGATGCTAAAGACATCACAGCTGCAACTACGATATAGCTTTAAATGCAACAGTAGCAGGTGCAAGGGTAATAACACATGGGTCGATTGAATGCATGACGTACGAGCTGATATCCGCAGAGTGGGGAGTGCTCGGAAGTGTCCTCACACTTTATTATCACTCGCATTAAACATGTCTAATGGGTACTGTGGAGGTGTGTCAGGTATGGGAATCATGGGTATGCAGAACTGGGCCAAGGTGTTGGTTGGCACAGATCTATTAGGTGCGCCCCATGGGAGTGATCAATATACCTATGTGGGTATAGCACACGCCTATATTCACCAAAAAGGTGCAACCCATCCACTGGATATTGTGTAAACCATTGGGGGAAGAGGTAGGGACCTATATCAGTGTCATGTAGGCGATTATCATGGATGGACACGCATACGACCAATATGGTAACCATACCTGCCAGAATGTCAGAATAAGACAGCTGGACTTAGGCATAGTATACGACAGACAAATAGGGACTATATTAAATATACCTCAGACAAAGTCAGACCATTGATAGAATAATTGTGTAGTCGGGAATACGAATGTTATGAGAGTTAATAATCATGAAATAGAAATGTCAGTCATGATTACCTAACTGCACAGTCCGTCATGGCTTGCCAGCAATCTATCAGAAAGGCACATTATCATGACAAATGTAACAGAATCATAGGTCAAACCCCAGGGCATATACCCATAATGTGTACAGGTGAGAGGTATGAAGGTAACCCGTCCTAATGAAATGTACAGAACTAGTGATACTAGGTGGACAGGTGAGAAGAAAGACGTCAGGACAAATGACAAAACATGTACAAGTCATAAGCATGTTTGTCCACAAATATGAATTACAACGTATGGCCTGTGAAAGTCAATGTGGAAGGTTAATAGACTCAAACGACATGTGTCCCTCAGGGTGTCATGCAGTGTCACCGATACAGTGTCCAGTCCCCCATACTCGTACATGAGCTCTGCTACTGACGGAAAGCGCAAATACCGGCGTACACATAAGGTACATGATGGAATAAGTAGTGTGGATAAGCACTTGTTGGCCTGTGTAAGGAATATAACCCAGTGGGTGGGTGTGTCCTGCAATAGGAATGTAATGGTAACTGGCCTGTGTTGGCGCTATGTATTGTGTGTATTGGCGTAACTGTACGAATGTGCAGATGTATGCCTCATATGTGTGGTGTGTTCCTCTCACAATCTGTACCTGTCTGCCAAATACCTGAGAACTGACGTCATTAAATAATGATAAACATATGTGTTTAAGACCCCAAATCCCTCAGAAAGGTCATACTAATGCAAAACCTAGAATGCTGTCAACTATCTACATTTGTAAGAGCAATATGTAGAATCTGCCCCTATCTGTCCCCCCATCATGTTAGGCTTTGTACAGATGTTTTGCACTAGGAGGTTGATAGGTATGATCAGAAACAGATACATGTCTGAGGAAACAGCATTATCGACCGCAAGATAACGCAGAAGGTATGAAAAGCGCTGCAGTAGGAAGTTCATCCGCAGGTATGTGCTGACACAGGAAGTACCTATAGGGTGTGGAAAAATGAGTAAGCTAGTGTATGAATGGTGAAGCCCGTGTAATGTCGTGTATGCATTTGTAAGCAGGTATACATGTGTACTACACACATCACACATGTAATGCACACACAGACACACATGCTGCCAATACTACACACATCAGTGAAATGGCACATGGATGGAGACTACCTCATCAGAGGTAACAGTGCTGTAAACTATGCTACATTGATGGTCATAGCTGCAATGCATCATGCCTGCTGAAGTACACCTGGAAGTAACACACTGTGTGTTAACAGCATGCTCACATCAATACAGTGGAATAAAGCCACTGTGTGCAGCAGCACCAGGTTAGTCAGATCCTGCATCAATGTTACACATCACAGGTGGTGGCACAGGTGACATAATATGCACAGGGTGTGGTGTTAACATGTCCAGAGCTGTCATAGAGCCATCCAATGTACACGTAGGTGTGTGTGTGTGAGGGACAACGGTTATTGCATGGCCCAATCGGGGTGCAATAGGTGTGTGTATGTGATAGCCGTAGCTGTTTGTGGTAAGTGTGTGTTTCTGCACATACACAGGTACAGCATGTGTCAGCCATATAGAGGAGGTTGTGGGACAGTCACAGACCGTACCTGCCAGGCTGTAGAGATCCCCATTACTGGCCATGGACACCCCTCCATGCATCCAAGACAACCCAGTCCTGCACCTGTCAATGTCTACACATACAGTCCTGGGATCTGTACCACAACCTATGGATAAACGTGCATCTGTAATGTTAACCTGGGGTGCATAGAATTGACAGTTACTACAGACGGATATGAGCCATACTCACACTCCAGTGTAATAACCACTGCTGACTGTTGCCGAGATCTGCATACGACCAGTCAAAGGTGCTGCACTAACATTGTTTCCAATGCCCGTGTAATACCAAGCAACACAATAACAGGTCACTACACATGTATAACCCACGATCACTACAGCACACAGTATGTGCACTATCACAGAGCCATACCAGATGTACATACATCCAAGGTGCTCACGTACAGACAATGCAACACAGTCAAGAGTGATAATCCCAACATACATATCTATATACAATATATATATATATATATATATATATATATATATATATATATATATATATATATATATATATATATATATATATATATATATATATATATATATGTAGATAGATACATATACACACGCACACACACACACACACACACACACACACACACACACACACACACACACACACACACACACACACACACACACACACACACACAAGTGGCAGGGTTGGGAGCAGAACATAAACATAAGCACTGTACCACATGACAGCATTACGCAGTTACAAAACGCGCTACCGTGATCAGTGGATCACATGATTCACACAGGCACACGTCTAGCATGCAGACAGCAGCATCAAAGGCAAAGACACTGCATGGATGTTATAGAGAGTGAATACTGTCAAAGCAATGTACTGTTATCATGCAGCTGGAAACACACACACACACACACACACACACACACACACACACACACACACTTGGCAGGGCTGGGAGTCGAACATACACCAAACTACCCTAACACACTACAGCAGGACGCATGTATAGAATGCGCTACCGATATTACTAAGCACAGCAGTCCCAGAGGCAGACATTTAGGTGCGTGTCATCAACCGCAAAGGCAAAGACGTCGGTAGGAAACTGCTGTGTTGTGCGGCATCTAAAAGCAAGACTGAGTCCCCAGGCAGACGGGAGCATGCACGCAAACAGACGCACACACACACATTTGGCAGGGCTGGGAGTAGAACAACTAGCCTAACACACTACAGCATGACGCATTTACAGAACGCGCTACCGACATTACTAAGCACAGCAGTCCCAGAGGCAGACATCTAGGTGCGTGTCATCATCCTCAAAGCAAAGATGTCAGTAGCAAACTGCTGTGGTGTGCAGTGTCTAAAAGCAAGACTGAGTCCTCAGGCGGATGGGAGCATGCGCGCAAACACACACACACACACTTGGCAGGGCCGGGAGTCGAACATACACCTAACTACCCTAACACACTACAGCATGACGCATTTACAGAACGCACTACCGACATTACTAAGCACAGCAGTCCCAGAGGCAGACATCTAGGTGTGTGTCATCATCTGCAAAGGCAAAGACGTCAGTAGGAAACTGCTGTGGTGTGTGGCATCTAAAAGCAAGACTGAGTCCCCAGGCGGATGGGAGCATGCGTGCAAACACACACACACACACACACACACACACTTGGCAGGGCTGGGAGTCGAACATACACCTAACTACCCTAACACACTACAGCATGATGCATTTACAGAACATGCTACCAACATTACTAAGCACAGCAGTCCCAGAGGCAGACATCTAGGTGTGTGTCATCATCCGCAAAGGCAAAGACGTCAGTAGCAAACTGCTGTGGTGTGCGGCATCTAAAAGCAAGACTGACTCCCCAGGCGGACAGGAGCATGCACGCAAACACACACGCACACACATGGCAGGGCTGGGAATTGAACATACACCTAACTACCCTAACACACTACAGCATGACGCATTTACAGAAAGCGCTACCGACATTACTAAGCACAGCAGTCCCAGAGGCAGACATCTAGGTGCGTGTCATCATCCGCAAAGGCAAAGACCTTGGTAGCAAACTGCTGTGGTGTGCAGCGTATAAAAGCAAGACTGAGTCCCCAGGCGGACGGGAGCATGTGCGCACACACACACGCAAACACACACACTTGGCAGGGCTGGGAGTCGAACATACACCTAACTACCCTAACACACTACAGCATGACGCATTTACAGAATGCGCCACCGAGATTACTGAACACAGCACTCCCAGAGGCATACTTCTAGGTGAGTGACATCATCCGCAAAGGCAAAGGCGCTGCTAGGGAATGTATGTGGTGTGAGGCATCTAAAAGAATTACTGTGTCCCCAGGCAGCTGGGAACATACACACACACACACACACACACACACACACACACACACACACACACACACACACACACACGCACACACACACACACACACACGACAGGGCTGGGAGTCAAACATACACCTAACTACCTTATCACACTACAGCATTACCCATTTACAGAACGCGCTACCGAGATTACTGAGCACAGCACTCGCAGAGGCATACTTCTAGGTGGGTGACATCATCCGCAAAGGCAAGGACACCGATAGGGAATGTATAGAGAGTGAGCAGTCTGAAAGCATATTACTGTCCCAAGGTAGACGTAGACAAACACACGGCAGACATCTATGTGCGTGTCATCATCCGCAAAGGCAAAGATGTCGGTAGCAAACTGCTGTGGTGTGCGGCGTCTAAAAGCAAGACTGAGTCCCCAGGCAGATGGGAGCATGCACGCAAACACACACACACACACACACACACACACACACACACACACACACACACACACACACACACACACACACACACACACGCACACACACACTTGGCAGGCCTGGAAGTGGAACATACACCTAACTACCCTAACACACTACAGCATGATGCATTTACAGAACGTGCTACCAACATTACTAAGCACAGCAGTCCCAGAGGCAGACATCTAGGTGCGTGTCATCATCAGCAAAGGCAAAGACGTCAGTAGCAAACTGCTGTGGTGTGCGGCATCTAAAAGCAAGACTGAGTCCCCAGGTGGACAGGAGCATGCGCGCAAACACACACGCACACACATGGCAGGGCTGGGAATCGAACATACACCTAACTACCCTAACACACTACAGCATGACGCATTTACAGAACGCGCTACCGACATTACTAAGCACAGCAGTCCCAGAGGCAGACAACTAGGTGCGTGTCATCATCCGCAAAGGCAAAGACCTTGGTAGCAAACTGCTGTGGTGTGCAGCGTATAATAGCAAGACTGAGTCCCCAGGTGGATGGGAGCATGCGCGCATACACACACGCAAACACACACACACACAAACACACACACACACTTGGCAGGGCTGGGAGTCGAACATACACCTAACTACCCTAACACACTACAGCATGACACATTTACAGAATGCGCCACCGAGATTACTGAACACAGCACTCCCAGAGGCATACTTCTAGGTGGGTGACATCATCCGCAAAGGCAAAGACGCTGCTAGGGAATGTATGTGGTGTGAGGCATCTAAAAGCATTACTGTGTCCCCAGGCAGCTGGGAACACACACACACACACACACACACACACACACACACACACACACACACACACACACACACACACACACACACGACAGGGCTGGGAGTCAAACATACACCTAACTACCTTATCACACTACAGCATTACCCATTTACAGAACACGCTACCGAGATTACTGAGCACAGCACTCCCAGAGGCATACTTCTAGGTGGGTGACATCATCCGCAAAGGCAAGGACACTGATAGGGAATGTATAGAGAGTGAGCAGTCTGAAAGCATATTACTGTCCCAAGGTAGACGTAGACAAACACACGGCAGACATCTATGTGCGCGTCATTATCCGCAAAGGCAAAGATGTCGGTAGCAAACTGCTGTGGTGTGCGGCATCTAAAAGCAAGACTGAGTCCCCAGGCAGACGGGAGCATGCACGCAAACACACACACACACACACACACACACACACACACACACACACACACACACACACACACACACACTTGGCAGGCCTGGGAGTGGAACATACACCTAACTACCCTAACATACTACAGCATGACGCATTTACAGAACGTGCTACCGACATTACTAAGCACAGCGGTCCCAGAGGCAGACATCTAGGTGCATGTCATCATCCGCAAAGGCAAAGACATCGGTAGCAAACTGCTGTGGTGTGCGGCGTCTAAAAGCAAGACTGAGTCCGCAGGCGGATGGGAGCATGCGCGCACACACACACACACACACACACACACACACACACACACACACACACACACACACTTGGCAGGGCTGGGAGTCAAACATGCACCTAACTACCCTAACACACTACAGCATGATGCATTTACAGAATGCGCTACCGACATTACTAAGCATAGCAGTCCCAGAGGTAGACATCTAGGTGCATGTCATCATCCACAAAGGCAAAGACGTCTGTAGCAAACTGCTGTGGTGTGCGGCATCTAAAAGCAAGACTGAGTCCCCAGGTAGACAGGAGCATGCGTGCAAACACACACACACACACACACACACACACACACACACACACACACACACACACACACACACACACACTTGGCAGGGCTGGGAGTCAAACATACATCTAACTACCCTAACACACTACAGCATGAAGCATTTACAGAACACGCTACTGACATTACTAAGCGCAGCAGTCCCAGAGGCAGACATCTAAGTGTGTGTCATCATCCGCAAAGGCAAAGACGTCAGTAGGAAACTGCTGTGGTGTGCAGCGTCTAAAAGCAAGACTGAGTCCCCAGGCGGATGGGAGCATGCGAGCAAACACACACACACACACACACACACACACACACACACACACACACACACACACACACACACACACACACACAATTGGCAGGGCTGGGAGTCGAACATATACCTAACTACCCTAACACACTACAGCATAACGCATTTACAGAATGCGCTACCGACATTACTAAGCACAGGAGTCCCAGAGGCAGACATCTAGGTGCGTGTCATCAACTGCAAAGGCAAAGATGTCGGTAGGAAACTGCTGTGGTGTGCAGTGTCTAAAAGCAAGACTGAGTCCCCAGGCAGACGGGAGCATGCGCGCAAACACACACACACACACACACACACACACACACACACACACTTGGCAGGGCTGGGAGTCAAACATACACCTAACTACCCTAACACACTACAGCATGCTGCATTTACAGAACGCGCTACCGACATTACTAAGGACAGCAGTCCCAGAGGCAGACATCTAGATGCGTGTCATCATCCGCAAAGGCAAAGACGTCGGTAGGAAACTGCTGTGGTGTGTGGCATCTAAAAGCAAGACTGAGTCCCCAGGCGGACGGGAGCATGCGTGCAAACACACACACACACACACACACACACACACACACACACACACACACACACTTGGCAGGGCTGGGAGTTGAACATACACCTAACTACCCTAACACACTACAGCATGATGCATTTACAGAATGTGCTACCGACATTACTAAGCACAGCAGTCCCAGAGGCAGACATCTAGGTGCATGTCATCATCCGCAAAGGCAAAGACGTCGGTAGGAAACTGCTGTGGTGTGTGGCATCTAAAAGCAAGACTGGGTCTCCAGGCGGACGGGAGCATGTGCGCAAACACACACACACACACACACACACACACACACACACACACACACACACACACACACAGACACACTTGGCAGGGCTGGGAGTCGAACATACACCTAACTACCCTAACATACTACAGCATGACGCATTTACAGAATGCGCTACTGGCATTACTAAGCACAGCAGTCCCAGAGGCAGACATCTAGGTGCGTGTCATCATCCGCAAAGGCAAAGATGTTGGTAGGAAACTGCTGTGGTGTGCGACGTCTAAAAGCAAAACTGAGTCCCCAGGCGGATGGGAGCATGCACGCAAACACACAAACACACACACACACCCACTTGGTAGGGCTGGGAGTCGAACATACACCTAACTACCCTAACACACTACAGCATGACGCATTTACAGAACGCGCTACTGACATTACTAAGCACAGCAGTCCCAGAGGCAGACATCTAGGTGCGTGTCATCATCCGCAAAGGCAAAGACGTCGGTAGCAAACTGCTGTGGTGTGCGGTGTCTAAAAGCAAGACTGAGTCCCCAGGCGGATGGGAGCATGTGCGCAAACACACACACGAGTCCCCAGGCGGATGGGAGCATGTGCGCAAACACACACACACACACACACACACACACACACACACACACACACACACACACACACACACTTGGCAGGGCTGGGAGTCGAACATACACCTAACTACCCTAACACACTGCAACATGACACATTTACAGAATGCGCTACCGACATTACTAAGCACAGCAGTCCCAGAGGCAGACAGCTAGGTGCATGTCATCATCCGCAAAGGCAAAGACGTTGGTAGCAAACTGCTGTGGTGTGCAGCGTCTAAAAGCAAGACTGAGTCCCCAGATGGATGGGAGCATGCGCGCACACACACACACACACACACACACACACACACACACACACACTTGGCAGGGCTGGGAGTTGAACATACATCTAACTACCCTAACACACTACAGCATGACGCATTTACAGAACGCGCTACCGACATTACTAAGCACAGCAGTCCCAGAGGCATACATCTAGGTGTGTGTCATCATCCACAAAGGCAAAGACGTCAGTAGGAAACTGCTGTGGTGTGCGGCGTCTAAAAGCAAGACTGAGTCCCCAGGCAGCTGGAAACACACACACACACACACACACACACACACACACACACACACACACACACACACACACACACACACACACACACACACACACACACTTGACAGGGCTGGGAGTTGAACATACACCTAACTACCTTATCACACTAGAGCATTACGCATTTACAGAACGCGCTACCGAGATTACTAAGCACAGCACTCCCAGAGGCATACTTCTAGGTGGGTGACATCATTCACAAAGGCAAGGACACCGATAGGGAATGTATAGAGAGTGAGCAGTCTGAAAGCATATTACTGTCCCAAGGTAGACATAGATAAACTCACGGCAGTGGTGTGATCGGGGCAACCAAATATCTACGGAGCACTACAACAACACTACATAGATACGGGACGTGCCACAGACAGTACACCCTTCAAGACAGCAACCAGTGTCTTCAATGTAGGCATCCATCGTGACATTGAAAATGGACATCTGTTGCCTGGATGACCACCATCACTATACAGGATGTCAGTGGCTATGCCCACATGCTTAGTATCACACATCTGTTTTGAATGTACTGTGAGTCCATCTATACAATGGCGTACTGGGCATGCTCACACACTTAGCAGTTGCAAAGGGCCGTCTTGCATGCACACAGATTCTAAACACGGAAGGGCGCAGTTTGGAATGTACTGTGTGTCCATCTTACACAACGGGGTACTGGGCATGCTCACACAGCAGTTGCAAAGGGCCATCTTGCATGCATGCACACAGATTCTAAACACAGAAGGGCGCAGTTTGGAATGTGCTGTCTGTCCATCTACACAACGGCGTACTGGGCATGCTCACACACTTAGCAGTTGCAAAGGGCCATCTTGCATGCACATGGATTCTAAACACGGAAGGGCACAGTATGGTATTACTGTCCCCACGTACATGAAAGCCACTCACATGTATTGACCAGTACACACTCAGGAGCTATCACAGATGTCTCAGGTGCATATCACAGAGGTACACACCACAATCTACAATGTAGCCCTCCGACATCACCATGTCATTGGACCAGCAATACACAGCCATACATTAACACAACACTGTGTGACTCATGACCAGTGGACTGTACATAGGTCTACAGCAACTGTGCAGACTACACATGTACCGATAGGGTTCCATCATGTGTTATGCATTGCAATGATACCACTGTACATAACCAGGTTGGCTCTACACATACCAGGGGCCCTGGGTCTTACACAGCTGTGACAGATGACTGTCGCTGTACACCAATGAACACACATGTTTGGCTATGTCATACATGTAATTGCAGTGGATATGTGCATGGACCACACACACAACGCATATGTACATAGCATAGCTTTTGCTGTCCTCCATGCAGACAAGTGGCTACAGCAATCATATGCACGCAAATGGAAGGTGGGTCCATGGCTGTTGAATGCTAGCAGTACATGAGGCAGCAATGTTGACCGAGGACACATTCCCCCTGTACTAGTTACCCATGACACCCATCATATCATACAACAGTCCATGTGTTATGTATGTCAACACACATGTCCACTAATTGCAATGCATACAAACATGGCTACATGACAGGCATGTAGGACCAACACACATGTACAATCTGTAGTGTGCATGCAGCTACCATGCATGTGCAGTAGCTGATGTAAGTAACTCATCTGTGCCTAACTACAACATGCAGTTGCAATGCAGCCCCATCACTGACACCTGTATATGGTTACATACTGACAGTACGGTAGGATGTACAGCAGGTATGGATGGATGTGTGTACATAAAGTGGTGATCCACCTGTGTAGATGGATGTTTGCCGGGGATGGCTCACAGGTGTGTCACACGCCATCCTACCATTACATGTGCAAACAGTACGCTATATTACCGTTACTTGACGGTCGAGGCATAAAACCTACACAGTGGTCAGGTGTTACCGACAGTATGTCATCTGACACCTGTAACACTTACATCCTCCCATGTGCATATAGTAGCACAATTGCCAAAGGTAGCGTTGGAACACATAATGCGGCCAATACTGCTGCATGTCTGTCAGACGTATCATCATATAGCAGGTGTATCATTCACAGTACTGCCATGTGTGTTTGCTTGTGTGACCATATATGCCACATATCAAAGACCAAAGCGAAGCAAGTCCAAAACACTCAGGAGCCCAAAGTGTTGTAAAATATTGTTAACGTATTTTATTAAAACCGTTTTCGCTCCACAAAAAACGGAAGCTTCTTCAGACAACGAAAAAAGCGTCAATGCACCTTTTAAAAGCAACAGCTTTCGGATACATGATGTCATATCCGTGAAAACTCAAATGAACAACAAACCCCTTTTGATGCATAAAACAAAAATATATGACAATACACAATCAACCCAAACGAACAATCACGTCCTTTTCAAAAAATAGCAAAAAGTCTTCCACTAAGGGAAGTTTTTTTTAAAAACATTTTTTAAAAACTATCTAAATCATACTAAATATTAGAAAACATTTCTCCCAACGTTTAACAAATTTGAGAACTGGATGAACTTTGTAAACAAAATCATCAATACAGACCTTTAAGCTAGCCGTATGGTCTTTTGAAAATCTTAAAAGAATAAGGTAAAAACTGTAAAAAGGTTGTTCACCTATGGGTGTTTAACCGAAGTGGTGGCAAGCCAAAGTGTCCAGATGGTACAGTGTAATATAATTAGTATTTGCCCAATAATAAAAAAAAATAAAAAATATGTAAAAATCACAAACCCATAAAAACATACAAAGCCTAATTCCTTAAATAACTTTTATAAAACAAAAAATGTCCACATTATCTAGGACATGCTTGAAAAGCGTGCTTTTTTTTTTTTAATTTAAATTGTGTTGTTAAACCGAACACGGTCCATTCTGGTCCATTATCATGAACACTATTGCTGGTGATATCAAATCTCCAGAAGTAGAACATTCATCTTCAAAAGCCATTGTTGTATTACACATACATGTAAGAGATTGACTACTTAGATGTCAAACTTGTTAAAGATTTCCATAATAACCGGATTTTGTCTAGCATTTTTAGAAAGCATACTTATTGTAATGCTTTCTTACATTTTGCTAGCAATCATCCATGGAAACAAAAAAAGTCCATCGTGAAGGGCCAGTTAGTGAGAGCCACACGTATGTGTAATACAACAATGGCTTTTGAAGATGAATGTTCTACACTTAGGCTCATGTTCTTGAATAGGGGTTACCCCTGTGAACTTCTGGACAATTTAAATGATGAAGTTTCCTTCAAAAGAGCCTCTGGGTTTTACCAACCCCTCCTCTTAGGTACCAAATCGTGTAACCTTCCTGTTTCTGGAGATTTGATATCACCTACTCACAGTAGTGAACCCAATTTAATGCTGGAAGAAACTAGCAATAGTGTTCATGATAAAGCCTCCCCTAAACATGACTTCAAGAGTTGTTTTGTCATCACACATAATAAACACATCGATAATATGTGTTCAATCATTAAAAAGAATTGGCATTTTATCTTAAATAATGCCCACCTTCTCGAAATCTTGGGGTCATTTCCTTTTTTTGTATTTAGGAGAGGTAAAAATCTGAAAGAATTGTTGCAAACAGGAAACTCTTCTACCTTTTTAGCTAGACAAACTGGCACTTTTTGTTGTGGGTTTTGCAACTGGTGTAGGTTATTAAAATCAGGCAATTCTTTTGTTATTAGAAATGAAAAATTTCATATCAAACACAAGATTTGTTGTGACACCAGGTCAGTTGTTTATATTGCTTTATATAATTGTTGTCCTGCATTTTATGTGGGTAAAACGGACCGCAGATTGCGGGACCGTGTTTACCAACACAATTACGCCATTAAAAATAAAAAAAACGAAAACGCCCTTTCAAAGCATGTCCTAGATAATGTCGGACATAGCTTTTGTTTTATGGGAATTGACTTGGTAAAAGTTGGTATTAGGGGGGGTCCTCAGTCCCTCTTGCTTGAAATTAAAGAGTTGGAATGGCAGTTATTGTTGAATGCTTTCTCCCCTCCGGGGTTAAATGAAGCTTGTAATATTTCTGTCATTTTGAAATATAAAAGTTATTTAAGGAATTAGGTTGGTTTGCCTTTAACCGTGGTGTCCAGTCATTTATGGGTTTGTGATTTTTACATATTTTTTATTTTTTTTTATTATTGGGCAAATACTAATTATATTACACTGTACCATCTGGACACTTTGGCTTGCCACCACTTCGGTTAAACACCCATAGTTGAACAACCTTTTTACAGTTTTTACCTTATTCTTTTAAGATTTTCAAAAGACCATACGGCTAGCTTAAAGGTCTGTATTGATGATTTTGTTTACAAAGTTCATCCAGTTCTCAAATTTGTTAAACGTTGGGAGAAATGTTTTCCAATATTTAGCATGGCTTAGATAATTTTAAAAAATGTTTTTAAAAAATTTCCTTAGTGGAAGACTTTTTGCTACTTTTTGAAAAGGATGTGATTGTTCGTTTGGGTTGATTGTGTATTGTCATATATTTTTGTTTTATGCATCAAAAGGGGTTTGTTGTTCATTTGAGTTTTCACGGATATGACATCATGTATCCGAAAGCTGTTGCTTTTAAAAGGTGCATTGACGCTTTTTTCGTTGTCTGAAGAAGCTTCCGTTTTTTGTGGAGCAAAAACGGTTTTAATAAAATACGTTAACAATATTTTACAACACTTTGGGCTCCTGAGTGTTTTGGACTTGCTTCGCTTTGGTCTTTGAGCTGTCTTGTTACCTGTTGTTTTCATATATGCCACATATGGTGGGGAATACATCCCAATTGTTACACACCCCTGTACACTGTTGTAGAGATCTGTACATACTGCAGTGTGGAAAGCATGACGTAGGCAGGTGTGTTGTGTTTATCACACACATCAGCCATCCATATGTGTATGACATTTGTGGTCTCCACAGTGTGTGTGTGCGTGTGTGTGCGTGCGTGTGCGTGTGTGTGTGTGTGTGTGTGTGTGTGTGTGTGTGTGTATGTAGGTATGTATGGCTGTCTGGTGCATGGATTGAGGGTGTATGCTACCATACAGAACACACAGGATCCCTAACCCCTCATGGTGATGCAGTCCACTACCCTGTTGATGCCATCGGTCTCAGCCACACTGGCTACCTGTACATGTTCTTTCTCTGTGTCGCATTGTGTGGGTTCACAGTACTGTGACGGTGATGACCACATAGGCAAGGGTCCTCACCTCAACACTATGGGGTGTGCATTATAGTGTTGTTGACCCCATGAGTGTGAGCATGTTCCTGTAATGTGACAGGGTATTACTGCTACACAGTGAGGCCTCATGCTATCAAGTGGCCTCTAACAATATCATTGGCCAGACCGCTGTGTACAACCCCTGCACCATGTCAACATACCTGTGATGTGACCTGGTATGGATGTCACATCTCTAGCCACTGTAGCCTATTAAACTGCCCACATGCTTCTGGATCAGTATATGTGTGGACATCTATGTTATATTAGACTTTCCAAAATTCAGGCTGAGGCTACGTATAGCATGCTGATATTGCCATATGTGCCTGTGAGTACTCCACAGTTACACATGGGAGACTGCAAACAGTGCTACCTGTAGGCACATGCAAGTAGACCATAAGGAGGGAACCAGGGCATCATTACCAACATGCTGTTACTGTTGTTACCGAGACACATACTGTGAACATATAACAATGCATGCTAAACCTGTACTACATGGTATGTCTGGTGCATGTCAGCAGTACACAACTAATGTAACATACACGTCTCTCACTATTCACACACAACTAATGTAATATACACTTCTCTCACTATTCTTACACAACTGATGTAATATACACTTCTCACTATTCTGTTGACCCTGTGCATCAGACCATTTGAGCATGTCCCTGCACCAATGGTGTGGATGACAGGGATGCGGCACAGGCTTCATCATATGCACAGGGTGATAATGTTTGTCAGGGGCATAGGTTGCACCAATGGATGACATCTTGTGTGTGGGTAAGGGCCAGTGATATGATTGGACATGTCTGTTCAGTATGCATGTGGTTGTTGTGGTGCCTTACAGATGTCTTTGCTGTGTGCGTCTATGTGTGCACACAGTTCTGCCTTTTGTGAGGCCTACACGGGGTATTATTGACAGCTCCAGATTATACAGACCAGGTTGTACAGCTCACTGTGTCCGGCCATAACCACGTGACCTGTGCCTGCCAGGGATTGCACGGGCACTACCAGGCAGAGGTACAGCTTGGCTACTGTCCGACGACACATGTCCACTGGAACCGTGTCCCCGCTGGGAATGTTCAGGGCCACATTCACATGGCCTGCTGTGTCCTGGTGTGGACAGCACAGCAGCAGCTGAACTACTACTGCTACCAGCACTATGGGAGCGGGCATGTGAGGTGGCATGATCACGTTGACCTGCACTAGGTGGTGTAGCTGGCCTACGTCCACGTGGCTGACGCCTCACTCCTACCAGATGTTCCAGCACAGACAGCTCACGCTCACGGATTGCCATGCCACAGTCAAGGATTCTGACCATGTCACCCAATCGCCTGTCCAGAACATCAGCAATCTGCTGTTGAGCATTTGCCAATGCCTGGATGTTGTCATTTAGGGTACAGATAGCAGCCCTCTGCAGCCTCTGCCCTTCTCTGTTCTGCCATTCAGCATGTGCCTGTGCTACCATTACAGTCTGGAACATGCGTCTGGTGATACCAGCTGCTGCGCTCTGTCCTGCAGGTGCATGTTTGCCAGAGGTCCTCCTATGAGCAGCATTGGCCACATGCCTGTGTGGCACATCTGCAGTCATTACACTGACACCATGATGTGTAGACACACCTTCTGTAGCCACCACATGTTCCTGTTCCACGCTAACAGATGCTGACTGTCCTTCCTCTATGGCCACTGGTGATGCGGTATGTGTTGGCAGCAGAACTGTGTGCGGGGAAGAGGTGGACATAGCTGGGATGGCAACCATTGGCCCAGATTCAGCCCCTGACAACCCTGCCTGTACCTCATGCATATGTTTATCACTGCTAGTATCTGTGGGGACACTAACATCAGATGGACCGCAGGAGGGTAACGCACCTACATCATCTGTGAATGCAAAGACACACACACACACACACACACACACACACACACACACACACACACACACACACACACACACACACACACACACACACACACACACACACACACACACACACCATGCATGTGATTTGACAGATGGCATGCAGCATGCCTGTGATACAGCAGAGGGCATGCAGCTCAGACATTAATAGTGTTAGCAAGCATACCTCCCTGGGGTGCACACTACAGCAAGCAGGTGTCATATCAGTAGCCATGCAGTCCACACAATCATGGTAGTATACATGCATCCCCGTGATACACCATGTGGACCAGAACAGGATAACAGTACACATGGCTGACGTGACCTTGACATGTAATCTGCTGAAGTGTGCATTAACATGCATACATGTCTGACACAATGGTGTCCTGACACATGTACAGCATCGTAATGGGCATCACATTGCGGTGTTGTCTGTATGCCCTACAGATAGAATGCATGTTTAGCAAATGTGCATGAGCGTGGAAGGGTAGTGTGAGCCGTCTACATTGCTATACAGTGTGAAATACAGACACTGTGCCATTGCATGGCATCATGAGGTATCTATATTGCTGTACAATGCATAATATGTACACATTGCATAGCCATAACTGCATGCATACCCATGACATAACTGTGGATTGTGACCCACGATGCTGAGGTGTATACACACCAAACCTTGCTGTGTCAAGTGACAGGTCACTGGAAGACCTACAGATGACACCCCTGCACAACAACTACAGGGTCTTAGCTGCCTGGCAACCATGTCCACACATAGCAAACATGTCAATTCACCATTTCCCACATGACATTGATGTACCACACACATGAGATGCACAGCTAAAGGTGATGTCCTGCAGCAGCAAGGGAAATGTACGGTATCTGTGGCCTGATGTGGTGTCAATGTCTGTGGAAGCTGTACAGATGACTACTGTCAGGTTATGACACAGTCGTGATGTTCAACAGATCTTATATGGTAGACTTCATTGACACCTCCACTAGCTGTGCACAGGCTTTTAGGATGTCCAGTGTACCACATCAACTGTATAATCAGTCAACTAAGGCTATAATTGGACCATGTGTGGACAATGTGCAACAGGGTGTATACACATCACATCTACTGTGTGGTTACGTGTCTCTGGCCATCCCCCATGGCCATGTGTGCACATGTGTTGGCCAAATGTGTGTGATGGCCATCTGTCTCACATGTCTGTGTTGTCCCATATGACATACACCCATAGATGTCAAATTTGTCACCATCCACAGGGCTATGCAGACAACGGGTTGTATGTTTGATATGTGGGGTATGGGTCATGGGATAGTGTGACAATATTGCAGCCAGAACACTACATGTCTGGGACATGTCAGATGGCACATCACAATGTGTACACCCAATGCAGGGGCATATAACACAATGGTGACAACTGTGGGCTGCCCATATCACAGATCACTGTGTGGTACTGTTTGCGTACCACACATGTTGTTCCAATGCATACTACATATGCCTCCATTGTAGAACACCTCCATCGTTGTATGCACAGCTGACCACACATGTAGCAATGACAACTACTGTGGTTTCAAGTCGGTGTATCATTTAACTTGTATATATTGCACATGGGTGGCCTGTGTGAATGATGGGTGATGCAACCTGTATATCGTGACTGGAATGAACATCAAGTGTGCAACTGTTAACTGGCCACCTGGCAAATAGATCTATGCTTTAACATGCTTTAACATGCCTGATACTGATGACAGTCTCACCTGCAATGGACTCATGTCAGAGGTACCTGTATAGGGGTGACACAGCAGTATGAACGTTATCCATGACTGTATGACAGCCACAGGGTGCACTGTGCAGGTTAACACATTCACCTGTATAATAGCATATAGTATGCACATGTGTGCATACACAGGGTAGCATACTGTAGTATGCAGCATGTGTGTCCACATACCTTGCATATGTTGTTACTTTACATAATGTACAGTGACACATGCAACTAAATGGGATATAATAGCCATATGTGCAGAACTGACTTACCAGGCAACTCCAGGCTCATTGGTTGGGAGACACCCACCTCCACGATGGCAGCTAGTGTGTGTGGATGCTGTTCTGAGGGTGTCCCCAGACTGGCCAGTAGCTCCTCAGTGTGTGTGAGTGGGGGCTGGGTTGGTGGCCCACCACCTGTTCCACCTTGTTCCCTGGTGATTGCAGTGGCACGCTGTTTTGCATGTTGTATCAAGTCCGTGCAGTGTCTGCGCACCTGCTGGTAGGTGCGGTTATGGCCACCCACATCGTTCACCCTCCTGCATAGATCCTGCCACAGGTCGTCCTGCTGCTGGGCATGCTGTGGCACATGGCTGAACAAAACCTCATAGTTCTCATGGAGGTACGGGATGAGGACATAATGATGGTGACAGGTCACAGTTTCAGAGATGTGCAGAGATACTGCTGCACATGCATTTCTATGACATCTAGTACATCTGCACAGTTATCTTTGCAAATCATCATGACACTGACATGACTGACGTGTTTGTGTCACACACATGTAACACCCGTTATGCATTGGATATCATCACCATATATGTGTGTCACCTTATTACAGTGTTCATACTCCATGTGAATGCTGCCTTGATGTGGGCATGTCTATTTGCCTGCACTGATGTTCTTACCTATCTGCACATGCCTGGATGTGTCCACTGTAATGCTGTAGACCTTGATGCTGTGTATATGTCACATATCAACATAGACACAGCCTTAATGGACTTCAGCAGTGACAATGCACACACCTATACATGCATGTGTTTTGCCATATACATCTACACAGCACTATACAGCTGTTCAACATCCTGCCACGGATCGCCTGCGTTGCACATGTGATAGACATGGGACAATGGCTAGTCAGAAATCATTCACAGGGATGGTTATCAACCATAGCTTGTATGGACAAGGTTTTCTAGCTGTAACAGACAGCCACTATGCCACCGCGAGGTGCATCAGTGCCACATTACTGATCCTGACAGTTGATACTACATCTACCATGCGGCCATCACACCATGTATGACTGGGATGACATGTGCAGCTTTGATGGACAGGGTTACATAGTTTGGTGGGAGTATGTCACATGTATGGAACAGGGATCTGTCCAGCATGTGGCGATCCTAGTATTAGGATGGCGGCTGTCCATGACGTATGTCTTACAGATCAGGATATGGACATGTAGCATGTCCATCATCATGGTGTAGCAAATGTCTTTATGCAAGGTAGACAGCATGCTGCATAGTGGAGGTGAGGATTGTGAAGGCTGGTATCGCCCATCCATGCATGGCCATTACCCCTTAAAGGTGATATGTGATCCAATATTGGTCACCCCAGTGCTGTATATGCCTGTCCAATGATCTCCGTGCTCATGGATGGCACCCTGTCATGACATGGGTACTTCGTATGACTACCCAAGGGGCCTGGAGATGTCACCAAGGCAGGGAGGTGAACTGCACAGCACCATCCCTTACACAGTGTCCATAATGTTGACCACAGCCTAGGTGGTAGTTAATGGGTACAGGGATGTTCACCTAGCGGTGACAATGCTGATATCATCCATCAGAATGTGCACATATGTCACACACCTCACCCACACAGCCAATTCTGTATGTTGTTCACAACACTGACACAGCTATTCCTCATAGGTCATGACCATTCACATCCTTACATACACAGATGCCTAACATTTGTCTGTGTGGTATGGGCTACAATGAGGGTGGAGTACAACACATTAACCCTGTTCTAATGTAGCTGGCACTGGTGTGATATGCACATGTCACTCTGGCACCTTTTGTAGTTGTGAATCTGTCAACAGGCCACTGGTAGAACACTCCTGTGACATACAAAGGTATTTGTAATCAAGCATCCATACTGTCTTGTACATCTGTACTGCTAACATCTACAGTGTTAATGGTTCATGGACATGCACACCATACTCAGCAGGGTTATAGTGCGGTGCCACCCATTATGACTGTCGTCACCACTTGTGGGTTGATATTATCCAACACCCTATCTGTATTGTATGGTCATGCTAGGCACTTGTTCAGAACTTGTGAGCATGTCATGAGCTACTGATTAATATAGCACCCTTTCCACACCATTTCCCACAGGTACACTGGCTGTCCCAAAATTTCCAGCTTGCTTATGATACAGCAGCTGTTGTACACACATAACACACATATCCTGTGAGACATGGTTGCATATACAGGCATGTCCAACTGTCACGTACCAGTGCTATTGCCTGTCTATATGATGGATATGTCGTACATGTGGCAATAGAGAAATTGTCTCATGTACACATTCAATGCTCACCTCCCAACATATGACACTACAGTCTGTGGGGGATGCACTTATGCAGCCCTGCTGGGGGTAATGCTGTCACCAACCCTGACTGCACCTGACAGTCATGTGGGGATGTGTAACATTCGCAACACACCCCACTCATCACATAGTCTCACATGATCTCCACCACAGGCCAAACATACGAGGACAACTTGGGCAGTACCTCTCCATAATCTGTGTAGGCACCAGAGGCAGCCCCCATCATGGAACACAACATCACCAACTTATAGCCCACAGACTCATGTGTGCCCATCACATACAGCCAATAGGGTGTTATAACATACACAACACACCAGTCATAGGTGACTCTGTAGGCGGTCACACTGCAGTTCCACACAGCAGGCTACACAAGACGATAGTCACTTACATGTTGCTGTCGGGTAACTGGTTCTGCAACATAACCTATGCAGCCATGCCACACCTCACCAGATATGATGTGACTGTCATTCTCCATGTTAGTGTGACTGCCCTGAGATGCCACTTCACAGACTACATGTGCAGGGACATGCAATAGCTCACCAGTCTTGTAGCCCTGAAGGAGTGGGCGTAGTCCTGGGGAGCATTATGCATTTATCCGGACCCGATACCACTGTACAACGACTGACTGTGTCACTTCAACAGTTGCCTATGCTTCTGCTGTCATTCCACAGGCATCTGGTTTCTGTCCGCTTTGACTGACCTGGTCAAACACAATGCTTTGGCACAGATGACCTGCACCTGTCAACCCTGGGAGTACAGATCACATGTAAGGCTCTTGATGCTTCTATACTGCCTGTCTTGCACAGTTTCCAATAACAGTCACCGGCAGAATGGGAACTGGCAAGCAAGACATTGGGTCATGTGACACATCTTCCTCTGTGACGCACACAGGCAAGGCACACCTTATAATGCACCACTCCAATATCTCTGCAGTGACTGGGACCTGCCTCTAGGCTCTGCAGAGCACACCTGCAATGACAGGTTATAGACAGACCATACCTTTCTGGCATATACCTGGACCAGCACACCCACAGCTGAGGTGTTCCCATATCCCACTATGTTGTACACACATCCTGGCTAGTTACTTAGCACAATGCATCAGAGGTGCTCCACGTGCAACTAACTGTGTCCAGAACCACTATACACATTGTAACAAGCTACAGATTCAACAACATACCCCACAGTTACCAGACCTCATTTGTTGGTGTACTGGACAGTAGGGCTCAGACAGCTACTACTGATGTGTGACTGACACTACCCCACACTTAACTGGGATAGCCACTCATGTACCGACACATCCATGAGTCATAACCTCCACTCGGCTGGATCAACCCATACACACCACCTCCAAGACCAATATTAACCTTGACATGAACACTACCAACATGTGACTCGTGTTCCACACCTGGGGTTATCCCCTCATTGGTGGATTCCGAACATATGCTAATCAACCTTGTTAGCCACATCCCAGCACACACCCTTCACGGAATACACAGTACATGAGTACTACAACACCTACTACAGACGTCTTATGACAGCGGTTGTTAACGTCATGACACACGTGCAGATGGACAATGCACAAACAAATGCTGAAACATACCCCAAGGCACTTCATTAGCATGTACATGACTGCATGGATCATGCTATTCCACACAGAGCCATGATGGTACACACCAGATAACAGACGCCACACTGGTGGTCAAGTTCCATGGACATAATGTACAACAACAGGTGGAGGCTGTTGCACAGTGGTGTACAATCCCATGGGTGGGGTAGCTCACTGGTCAGCCTCGGTAGGGCCACGGGATCCCTCATCAGATACTCCAAGACTAGCTACGTAAACATTACTGCGACACATTCCGGGGTGTACCACAAGGCATTATGGTGGTATGTCAGTAGTCGATGGCAACACCCACATCTGCTCTCACATACAACAGTCACTCAGTAACATTACAGACCCAGGTGATGTTGGCAACATGCTGGCAGATGGATTCAATGCTAACATTACACCCTCTCACTCACTACAGGGCCACAATCCATGCAGGAACATTGCGGTGTCCCTGCGGTCACACCTACACAGTACTAACCTGCACTCTATATGTCCTGGGACGCTGGCCCCATGTCACTTTCCAAAGTCCCAGGCTGTGATGTCCACAAACCTCTGAACGACATGTCTCCCCACTAGGCCACCATATTCAGTAATAGCCGTGTATCAGACATTGTGGCCTCTGAATGGCACACAGCAACATTTATCACACTCCACACAGGTGGCACCACAATGCACGAGTGGGACTATAGTCCTACACTCCTGACTGGACTGTTTTGCACGGCTATGGGGCACATCATCAAGGACGTCATTTACAGAGACATTGTTGGGCTCTGGTCCTTTGATGCCGCCCGGGTTAGACTTGTTAGGGCCAGACCATGGCCCCTACACCTGGTGGACTCCTTTCATACAGTTACCAGGGTAGTTGATGATGGTATGGGAGTCCACACATCCTACATTGTCCTCCCATTGCCTTTCAGCACCGTTCTCCATTCTGGTATTGACAACATACACATCCACCTGCACATCGTACCCTATGTCTCAGGATGTTATGCAATGTGGCTCATGGACAGGACACACACAATGAGGGTAGCATACCATAGTACCTACTGCATTTCAGTTACATTTGGCATACCACAGTCCTCAGTCATTGGGCCCCTCATGTTCAGTATATGCTTCCCTGAGGTACAGGCTAGCACAGAGGGACTTTCCATGCCTAGCATTACAAACCCCTGCATACAAAGCACCATGATTGATCCACCAGTTGATACATCCATATGGGTGTCACTGTGACAGATACCTGATATGAATATCATGGCCTCAAGCTGCATGACACAAGGTGCATGAACATCACCTTTGCATTACACCATTCACCCACTGACTATCACATAGGTGGTAGTCCCCTACATACATGTCACATTGTACATGTTTGTAGTACACACGTATGTTGCACCCACTCCTGTGGTTACCGTATTGCCACTGTGGTGTGGATATCTTTCTACGTGGCAACACTTATCTGTACTGGGTGTGTAGCTGGTACATAGGCACCCATTGTACCTCTGAACTCAAGACTTCTACACACATTCAAGGGTACACCACCCCATTTAGGGTGTACCTTACACAACAGCTACAGCTTTACATACCACACCATTAACACGCCATGACGTTTATTGAGCTCCGACAGTTAAAGTATGTGGCTGAACTATGGACACCATGTCTGTACACATTTGAATACTACATACTCAGGGGTGACCTCTGCTGAACAGACAGGGCCCATGTCCACAACAATATTAATGGATATACTCCACATACGCGACATAAGCAAAAGCCACTGTGAGCAACATGCTAATGGATATGTGCGTACACGCAACAATGAGTGGGATGTGCTTGAGGGTTACATTCCCAAACCAGACACTCACCATGCTTTGGAACATGAGTCCTATGTACATCATGCAGGGACACTCAGTAGCACTGTTCATGTGATACCTCCCTTGGTGGTTGGGAGACACATGTATGCCAGGGATCACTGCAGTGGCTGTACTATGCAGAGGTGCAGGTAACACATGGCTCTACTGTTCAAAGGACACTACCCTAGAGAGGTGCCACTGGTGTGAACACTGTAGTTGTGCTTACACATAGACTTGCCAGACTGCATAGTACCCCACTATGAACCTGTGAAGCTATTACATGTCCTTTGTGCATGGTTACTTGGTAGATCTTCCATTCAGATTAGCTATCATGCTATTGCAATGTCCCGTGCCTACAAGCCATATGTATCCTGTTATTATACATTGTACATGCCAATAGACGATACCTTTGGTATGCATGATATGCCTGTGTAGAATATTTGACATATCTACCTACAATACTATACATTACACATATTTCACATAGTATCCCATAATGCAAAGCATACTTGCACAGCGGGTCCACCTTAGACATGTCATTGTTGTTATATGCCCATACACATGCCTACTGTGACAGTATATCAACATATACTATCCCCTGCTATGGCACATACTTGTTGGACATACCCTACCACTGACGGCGGGTTGTATGGAATTGTTCTGTTTAAAGCCCTCATGTAGCATCCGTTGTGGTGTCTGTGATGTGTACCTTGTGGCCCACTGCTGGACGCACAGTTTCTACATGCGTTAGTATGCTCAGCAAGACATCACTACATAAATACCTTTTCCCACTTTATGCATTGTGGACATTTTTAATTAATGCAAACCAGGTTATACATACAGTAAATAATTAATAAAAAAACATGCTATACATAAACTTACATACCGAGTGTTCTACATACCTTGTTATCGTTATGGACTTTCGACTCTATCTCTCTCACACTGCTTAAACAGGTATTTTGTATGAGCATATGGTTTGAATGTCTGGCAAGTCATCCTTATATACATCGATACCTGTAACATGTGGTTTCCTCCCGCCAATTGGTGTTTCTGAGTGACTAATTACTTGCATATCAGCTGTGCAGCTACTCCATTCACCAATTATGCGGCAACAGTGGGGTATAATTGAATTCTCCACTTGGGCGTTGCCCATTTGCCCTACCTTTGGGGAGAGGGCCTGTATTGTGTTTTGTTATGTGTAATTGCAACTGCTATGCATAGAGACAATTATACTTTGGATTCATGTCCCCCGTGGATTGTGTGTGACAGCTAGAGTATGTGGTTCAACATGTGGTTGTACCTGTCATCCCAACGTCTGAAAACAGACTATTGCAAACAAAACCTGTAACATCGCCATTTGTTCCATTATATTACGGCTGCAATTTTGCATGGCGCCTTTAATTGTGTCTCTCACAAGGTATGTTGACACTTCTGCAGATGTAATTGACTGACTGGATGTTTGTGCTGTTATTACAGTCTGTATTGCTATAGTTTCTAGTGTGGGGGATGTTGGTGGGTGTACGTAGCATATACAGGTTTGTGGGGCTTGCATTTCTACATATTCCATATATATGTGTGTGGGCTCCATCCCTAATTAAAGAGCTATCAGTTAGTAGACTTATGTTACGGGATTGTACATTGGGCCATTGTTAATTGGTTTCTATATAGTATGCAGGTGAGGTTGATACTTCCATACCTCCGGAATTGCAGAGATATGTAAAGGGATATGTCTAAATGACAGCTATCCTGTGTATTTCTGTCCCAGATATTTGCAGTCATTGCGGTTGTGTTGGTAACAGAACCTCTTTGCCATGGGTTGCCACCTTTTCATATGGCCATTGTTGGACACTTGCGGGACTCACAGCAGTGTTTACAGACCAACACATAGCCACAGTCAGTACACAGGTTAGCACATACTTTTATCCTCAATACATACCTATTGTGGGACTTTGGCTACTTATCATATTGCATGTAGCATTTACGTTTCTTACATACAGGCATAACTATTTAATGCAACTATTACATTATATATGGGACATATTAATGTCCTACAATCCCAGACATTTGCCCTTTGTAATGTTTTATGTCAGGACACACCTGCCCAGGGAGGGGCTGTCCCTCCTAATGTGGGACAGGTGGTAACCGTATGCCTATGGCTAGCTATACCCACACCTGCCATAATGATCTACCTCCGAGTTGGCACTAACAGACACATGATGTGGACACGCACACATTACAGTCACACGGGGATGCACACGGCACCCTCAACACACACATACACAGACTACGGCACTCACAAACACAGTTGAACACAGTACCAACGTGGACCACAACACCGGCAGCAGTAACTAAATGTCCCCTCATATCATCGTACTATTACTCGCGGTTGTACTGTTCTGGTACTGTGTTCTTTCGGTCTTTCAGCCTCGTGTTTACACATGTCGGTATGTTACATATTCCATAGTTGGCGGTATCCTATTTATTTGTACCTCCAAAGTGTTATGAATGCCGTTGACCTATCTATATATATTTGCAGATATCGCTGAATCCATATATATCAACATATATCACTCTATCGCCCTTTCTATCTGTATTATATATATATGTATATATGTGTACATATATATATATATATATATATATATATATATATATGTATATATGTGTACATATATATATAGTGACAGGCAAGCTACACCTTTCATTGTGTACTTGTTGGTGTATACTGTTTCCTGGACTCCGCACGTTTGTGTTTGTACCTGTCACATTACACACCTGCCGTAGGTTAGGGTAACCAGCTGTCCCACTCTGCGAGGGACAGTCACACTTTGGGCAGTTGTGTCCTGCAAAATATTTGTAAACATGGCAAATGTCCTGAGATTTCAGAACATACTTATTTCCTATAGTTTATGTAATAGTTGCATTAAACAGTTATTCTGTATCTGAACCACCTATATGTTCTAGAAACAGAATAAGTAAGTAAACATTACAAGAATGAGCTTTTATCTAGGCAAAACAGTGAAGTTCTGAATTTTGTACTGGCCAGGTGTATGTGTCGGCCTGCAGACATCTGACGTATGTCCCACATTGGTCATTTGAAGAGGTGGCAACCCTACCATAGGTACATCTTGGCTAGCAATAGTGTTAGGTGATTCTATACATGATTGCGTATTCTACTCCTGGCCGTGGTCGTTTTAACCTTCAGAGCAGGCGCTATTAGTACAGGGGTGAATAATGCTGGTTTCACCTGTTCTGGACATCATTGACTGTGATCTGCGTGATATTCTGAGAAGCTTATTCCTGTTTCGCGCATATCCATATAGTCATATTTAAACGTCGCTTACCAGCAGTGGGCAATGCCTATTCCCGCTAACGTGTGCTATACATATGATCTGATGACCTGCATCCGACATGCATTACTCATGCCTTCGGGATTACGTTACATCCCTTGCAGGATGTGGGACCGGGAACAGGCATGACGGTCACTGCATTTAACACATGGCCATCTGGGATTTGTACACGTGTTCTGTTGTTTTGTACATGGAGTATATTACAGCTGTTACTCCATACTGCACTCACATGGGTAACTCAGTTAGTTTGCATATTGATGAGTCCAGTTAATGGTATGTCCATGTGATGTTTACTGGATGTGCTCCGGCATTGGGTATGTATATCACAGTGAGCCACACACGATACTGTGCTACACCTTCAAACAACTGTAGGTGGAGCATGCTGGGATGACAAATACCTGTCATGGGTACACCCCATGCCTTGACGCAACATCCATGATTATATTATATGGAGCCCCTCATTAACGCAGCAGGGACTCCGTGCTGAGTGTGTGCAGAACAGTGCTTACACACAAGTGCTCCCACAATTGCCTCTGCTCCACTAAGCAACAGTTGGTTACTTGATGTTGTAGCGACAGTGGACACTGTTTGCCCCGTTTGGTGTATGGCCTCTGACAATCGGCCGTGTACCTACCGATGTACCTGGGAACCTATACACACAGCACCACCATATGCTGATAGCGCATGTACTGTTCAGGTGTTGACATTCCGTGTTCCAATAGCTGTTGTGTGTACAATGTTTGAGGGCTGCCTATGTAGGATTCACACAGTGGGCCACCTATACATTACAATTTACAGGTGGTCGTGTTTGTGTGCCATCCATTTTACTGTGTGTGCAGGTGGAGTGGTGTGTCAGTCCATAGGGGCCTACACTGTCAGAGTATGTGCTATACGTTCCCTCTTTGCCAAGGCATAGGCATATTGGGCACGCCTCCATCTGCCTACCGGGGCTAGCACAGTGTGTTCATGGTCTGAATCCCACTGTGCTTGTGATGGCCTTGGCAATTGCGGTGGGCTATGAGGGCCTTCACCATTTTGTCCCTGCTGCTGCTGTTTCCGCAGGATCATATTATGTAGCATGGCACATACTATGACGATGTGGGCACACATGCCTGGAGAGTACTGCAAGGCTCCACCAGATGTGTCCAAGCACTGGAACTGTGATTTCAGCATCCCGAACACACACTCTATGATGATTCTGGTTTGTGCGTGTGCCTCATTATGGCGTTCTTGCATGGGTGTGTGTGCATTTCTGATGGGAGTCATCATCCACGGCTCCAGTGCATAGCCAGCATCCCCCACAAGGTGGCCATGTGGGATGTCCCCCCTGACAAATACCTGATACAGCTGTGAGGCATGCCAGATATGGGAGTCATGGTAGCTTCCAGGGCTGCCAGCACACACATCCATGACAATGCCCTGGGCATTGCACATGACCTGGCAGTTGATGGAGTGGAATCCCTTGTGGTTTATGTAGCGCCTAGCATGATCACTGGGTGGTGACTTGATTTGTATGTGCGTGCAGTCTATCGCATCCAGTACCTCCGGGTAGTGTGCCACATGGTGGAAGTGAAGCATATTGCTGGCCAACTCCTCCTGAGTTCGGGGGAAGTATATATGCTCATTGACATGTGTTAACATGGCATCCAGGAACTGGTGTAGTACCCTGTATGCTGATGCCTGTAAGATCCCCATTATATCTCCAGTTGGCCTTTGAAAGGTACCTGTGGCTAGTATTCGCAAGCTTACACATACCTTCGTGTCCACTGGGATGGGTTCCCCTCTGTTGTTTCGTGTTCTCAGGTGTGGCCGGCACAGCTCCACTATTTGCTGTAAGATGTCCCTGTCCACCCTGTAATGCTCTACTATCTCCAGATCATGTAGCCCCTGGTAAGTTACCCTTGGTCTGAACACTCTCCTCCTCCTCCGGGGCCTGCGGTGGTTGTTGGCATCATCCTCTACAACACCGTCAGTCTCTAACATATGCTGATGAATCACAGCTATGGCAGCTCCCAACATGTACATTTTAAAAGTTCCCTGTGTGTTTACACCTATGGTGCAGTGTTTGGGAATACACAGGTGTGTGTAGGGTGCTTTCACACTTTATACTATTGTGCTGTGAACACCAGTGATGTCATAGGGTGTGTATGTACAATCGTAGCTACAGGGTATCTTATGTGTTTTACTACTGGAACTACTATTGTGGTGCCTTGGTGTTGAATTACATATGGCTGCCGTGGATTACCTCTTCACCTTCCCTTTACATTTCTGCACGTTCCACCTACCATTTTCTGGCATGCATCCAGCAGCCTGCTTTCATTTGTACTTTCCTAGACCTGGCGTATCTTGCGTAATGTGTGCTATTGCCGGTCTACTGTCGGTTTGCTTTGCTCTGCTATGACAGATCTCCTATCTTTGCAATCCAATGCCTCCCCTCCTTTCTTTGCATTCCAATGCCTCCCCTATCCTGTTTTGCAGGTTTCTGCGAGCAGACTTGTCAGCTGCCATCGATTGGCCACCATGAGTTGATAGGTGTTGATTGCTCATTAGTACTCCAATTACCCTACTTCGGCATTTCCTTCTTTTCTTCCCCTGACCTTCCTGTTTGTGCTATTGTTCATGACACGTGAATCCACTTACTGGGTTTCAGGCACGTTTTCATCCCTGTACATATGTGCTTTTGGGCACCATGTGTGCTCTCAGCTAAATGATTCTATACTTTCCTCCCCACCCCTGTCCTGCATCTTTGCTTAGCAATGGCCAGGTCAGATTTGCATTGCTCCAATGTGCTTACTGCTACGGTGGCACACCCCTCTGCTGATGTCATGTATCTCCTCTGAGCCACTCCTCGGTGTTATAGCACTGCGCTGTATGGTACAACCTTCATCCAGCGGGACATTTGCGATTCAGTATTATCTGCCTCATTTCCATGGCATTGACTACTAATTCATAGTTACCACTCCGAACACTGTCCCAGGCCCTTAGCAACCCTTGCACCTTGGTTGTGGTGTTCCATGCCTACCATTGTGTATTATGGTGTAAACCTGATTTGTATTACATTGCATCTTTTCTTATGCCATTGGCTGTGTATTTCGCCATTGGCATATGTTAACTTTGTAATACATGAGTCTGGTCTGCTTCCATAGCTCCGATGTTCTGTTTGGGAAAATGTAAACCGTGTTTTTTGGTTTACATTTCCGTGGGCTTACGCTACACCTGCACCACTTCATGAATCACTATCTGCCTTCATTTGCATGGTACGATACTGTGCATGGGGTGATTAGCATACCTATGCCGAGGGCTGCGCAGTTCTGGCGTACGCCGGTAGTGCACGTGGTATTGGATCATACCTGAATCGCTCGGTGGCCATATTTGGCATTATTCCACCTATGCTACACCTGCGCCTGGCGCCTGGCGCAAGCTTCATGAATCCCGGGGAATGACTATTCTACCAGGGTTTTGAAACAGAGGAAAAAAAGCTTGGCCATTAATAAAACTATTAAAGCAGAATAACATCAAAAGTCAGCTTGTCTTTCCTGTCAGAATAAAAATCTTACATCAGAATGAAATGAGATCATTTAATGCCCTACAGGAAGCTACTGCCTTTATTAAAAACAATAACATTATTTTCTTACCTGAACATATGGAATGGGCATCTGCATCTCTGAAGAGAGTTACTGATAAATCTTCTTGGACTGATGTTAAAAAGAAAAAAAACAAAAAATTGAGTAAAATATTGCTGTTCCTACTAAATATCTCAAAGCATCTACTGCAACTGGACTTTAATTTGTTTTATACTTGCTAAATTTTCAAGTAAGGTATGTCATGACAATATTTTTCTTATTGTTTTTTTTTCTCTTTTTGCTTTTTTCATTTTTATACTTTTTTGTTCATATACAAATTAAATAACTGTTTATGCTTTTTAGTATATTAGTACAATATTACTGGTTTATTGAGTGATATAATTGAACAGTAATCTATCTTTGTTTTTATGACCTTAAGATGACATGCTTTATTTCAAATAATATATAGCCCTTTGCCCTGCTAAAATGCTCTTCTGAGTTATTACACAGGCATAGTCACTGCTTAGATTAATTTATCAAAACTGTTTTGGATACATGGGATAACAGGGCATATCTATGATTTAGTATAAATTAACTAGTTTCTTTAATATTTATAACTTCTGATTGTTTCAGAATACATATTGGTACCTGTGTGAACAAAAAGCTGTTTGCTGGCTTTTGACATAAATTGGGTCTCTGACAGTTATATGCTTGTATGTTTTATGGCACAAGGTTTTTAAATGGTTACAAGTTATATTTCCTGTAGTTTTTAATGTTAAAGTACTGTTTTCTCTATGACACTATGTTTCCTGTATTTTTCGCAGTATGTATCTCTTGTATATCTGCTTAGCAGCAGTGGTTTATTGCTAGATTTCCATAGCTGTCTGAGTGTCTCTGTGATACAAATCATTCATGCTTGGTGTTCCTGTTAAATATTTGCTTCAGAAAATGACTTTGTATTTAAAATAAGAATGATGACATAAATTTATAGACTTTTCTGTCTATTAATTAGAAGCTTTAGCTGGGATCTGAAAGTTTTTGTGTAATGGGAGAGGTGTGTGTTTTTCTTTTTAGAATGCTTTTAAATTACTTTGTTCGGATGTTCTAAATTTGACGGTTATATAGAGTTTAGTTATGGGAAAGGCTGTATGAAACAGTTTTTTATATGTGTGTTGTATGGTTTGTGATGTCTGGAGGTGATTTATTGTGTACTGAATGTTATTTTATTGTTTAGAAGTATCTGACAGTTAAACTTTGCATTTGTTACTGTAAATAAGCAGAATTTGTGATGCAGTTAAAGTGAGGTCAGGATACTGTACTGTGCAGTGTGCTGGGCGGGAAAATGTCAGTTTCAAATTTGAAATTTAAGAAGTGAAGCTTTCTTACTTAGCTCATGACATCATGCATTCTATGCATGCAGATCAGATTACATTGCATCTAATGTGTATATGAAAGCCTAATTGTGAATGTCAAGTCTCTGATTGGTTAATATAGCATAGTAGGCTTCTTTTACAAGAATTATGAACTACACTGTCTGCAAACATATTCATGGTTCCCTTTTATAATAGTGTCTATATTTTGTGATCAAATATATACAGAAATGTTATTTTTTCTTGCAAACAGTTAATTATAGCCACTATTTCTAGTGAATATACTGGAGTTTTTTATAAATAGATCTTTATAAATAATTTTCCTATGCAGTTAGCAAGTGTTTAGTATAGGTTTATAGATTTACAGGAAATGCTTATGACTAATGGTAATAACTGTAAGGATACTCAAAACCATACTAAATCCTAACAAATATATGTGTGAATAATTTTGATTGAAGTATAATTACTTTGCATTTAATATGTTGATTTTCTTATTGCATCTTAGATATTATTTATGTTTCAGATGTCATGTTTTCAGTTATTATAAAGTCATGTTGTTTAGTATATTAGCACTTTATGACAGGGAAAGAGCTCAGTAGCTAACACAACAAACAAGTTATGAGTTTCAGTATTACCCTATTACTATGATATTTACAGCTATCTCCTATCTTAATTCTGTGTTTGAGTCATTCACTTTTAAGACCTGTTATACATAGTATGTTTTATATAAATAACGTTTTTTACTAATTTTTGTCATATTAACTGATGCCAGTTAATTATTATTGATTTTAGTCAGTCATTTAAACATCTGCTATTCCGAAAGTTTAGGAGTTAATGAAGGACAAATATGTCTTATGGAATATTTCTAAGAATCTATGTTAATATCTTTTGGGAATGACACACAATCACTATGTGCTAACACCCAATTTTTGTGAAGTTTTTATGTAGTGGGAGTTTGTCATGATAAGATTCATTCAGAGGCAAGTAAATACAAATGCTAAATGATTCTTTGATTTGTTCTGCCTTTTTGAAGTTTTTATTAGAACTAATACAGATGACATGCTTAGGTATATTGGGTAATCATTTAGATTGTTAATAAAGCTAAAGTTTCCTTAGTCTATTAAGCACTAAATTCAGATTATATATATCCTAATATGTCCCTTGCTTCTTTAGTGAATAATTACTGTATAAATGTTTAATGCTTCTAATAATAGTGTATGTAACTTATCTCTAAACCCTAACTGGAATCAATATCTGATTAGTTGTTTATCACTACTATTTTTCTCTTAATTTATAATATATTCTCCATTTTTTACTTTGTTTTCATGGGCTCGGACCAACAAAATTTGATGGTTGGGATAGATAGTCTAGCAGATTTAGTTTTGTTTGCTAGACTAGGAATGTATCTCATTCCATGTATAGGGTGTATTAAAGTTTATATCAGAGTGAAATATGCAAATTTTTTGTTGTTTAACAGTTTTTCTAATTTTGAAATGCCTGACAAATTTTTTTACTTTTATCATTTATGGGGAAAGTTATTTGGATTGAGATAAATAGAAATACAATTGATATTCTGTTGTCTATTCAGGAAGAGTATTATGCATACAGGATTCTATTAATACAAGTTCCTTTATTATTTGTTATCTTTAAAGAATTCTGATATGGATTCAACTTTGATATCCTTAAATACTAATAGCTTAAACAACCCATATAAGAAAGCTAACCTACTAAGGTATCTTAAATTAAACAAGGCCCAAGTAGTTTTTCTCCAAGAGACACACTTTAAAATAAATGACACATTTATGTGGGACCCTAAGGAATACACAATACTGGCTCAATCTTCTTATAAAAATGAGACCAGAGGAGTAACAATTCTATGGAAAAAGACTTTCTTAAATCCCCAAATTATTTACAAACATGTAGATAATGATGGACTCATGGCCTTAGTTATACTTAAGTTTAACAATAGAATTTGGACCCTGGCTAATTTATACTGGTTCCCGGGTATGGGGGTTGGACTAGCTAAGAAACACTTCGACTTTATTACAACTACTTCTAAAGGTAATATTATACTAGGAGGTGATTTCAGCTGTATCGTAGATATTACATAAACTACCAATAGGAAATATCCTAGACTATCATCCTCAGCTAAACAGTTAAAAAAAATAACAGAAATGTTTAAATTAAAAGACACCTTTAATGCTTTTGGACCAAATTCTTTACTATTCTCAAACCAAGACTATAGGCATGGTACCAAAACTAGAATAGATAAAATGTATATCTCACAAGATCTTTATTCTAAAATCTTGAAATTTTCAATACAACATTGTCCCTTTTCAGATCATAATTCCCTGTTGTTAACAATACACTTGGAATTCAATCAATTAGTTATCATTTCAAAGATTCATTCATATATCACGAAAATTAAAGGCTTTAAATCTCGGATAAATTCTGAACTTGAGCTTTTCTTAGAGATTAATTATAAACCTGAAGCAAACACAATTATGGTTTGGGATTCTCTTAAGGCCTATCTATATGGTAAAACCATTAGCTGGTATAAAAATAAAATTAAAGAATGGGACTCAGAGTTACAGCAACTCCAAAATCAAATAGTATCTCTTAAATCTAATAAGAACTTCATTGCTACAGATAAGAAGAAAATAGAAGAAGCAAATAAGAAATACAAAAAAAAATATTATCCCATAAAACTAATTTAGCTATGGAAAAACTGAAATTAAATTCTTATGCTACCTGTCCTAAGCATCTTCATAACCTAGCTATGAAAGTTAAGATAGAATAAAAAATTAATAACATTGATAGTATCTTTCATGAAGGGAAAAGGAAAAAAAAGTCTCAGACATAGGGGACATTCTGGAGGATTTTAATTATCATTATGCAGAACATCATAAAGATAAAATAAGTGCAAATGAATGTGAGAAGTTAGAGAATATAGTTCCCAACATAACACAAATGACTGAGAAACTTAAGTTAGATCTACAAAAACCTATTTCTCAAAAGGAAATTATAGATGGGATTAAAGGAAGTAAGTATAATAAAGCACATGGAATAGATGGCTTAATTATCAAAATTTATAGATTGTTCCCTTCTTCTATAATCTCTCTCCTACATAAAACATTTCTTGAAGTTCAAACATTAGTAAATATTCATCCTTCTTGGAGATATTCTCTAATTTCCCCTATATTAAAAGAGAATAAGAACCATAATCATTGCAACTCATATAGACCTATTTCTTTTTTAATAATGATTATAAACTATTTATGCCAATTATGGTCAATAAATTGAAAATACCTATATCTAAAATAATAAATGAAGACCAGACTGGTTTTATATATAACAGGCATACACAGGATAATATTAAAAGAGTATTAACACTGATACATTACCTCAATAGAGGAAACAATGAAGCACTGAAAATAGGTATAGATATTCAAAAGGCATTTGACTCCTTAAATTGGGGTTATTTATTTAAAGTCTTACAGTTATTCGATCCCCCCTTTTTATAACAATGATAAAGAAAATCTATGAAAATAATCTAGCATATGTCAAATTAGGTCCCTTTAATTCCAAAGCAATCCAAATCACTAGAGATACCAGACAAGGATGTCCCATGTCCCCTATCCTATTTGGTCTGGCCATATAAATACTTGCCATTTTAATGCGTAATAACCCAAAGATAAGAGGTATACATATATATGACCAATATATATCTAAAATAATGATGTTTGCTGATGATGTCTTACTTACCTTACCCAATTCTAAGGAAGTGTTAGGTGAAGTGGATATCGTAACAACAAATTTCCAAAAATCTCAGGACTGTCCTTCAACAAATCTAAATCAAAATATTTATTATTAAATAAAAAAAAATAACATACAGGTTCCAGTTAATCATATTATTGGAAACCAAGTTTCAACTCTAGACTATTTAGGAATAGTCCTAGTTAAGAATATAGAGGAAACCTTACAGCGTAACTATGCTAAAGCCATAGACTTAATCAAGACATTAATAAGCAAATGGAATAATTTGTTTATCACATTTGATGATAGGTTACAACTGATAAAAATGGTTTTGTTACCTAAAATATTATATATAGCACAAACCCTTATACTTCTACCAGGAAAGAAAATTCTTAAAGAAATCAGTTCAACTCTGATGAAATTCCTATGGTACCCCAAATGAAATAGAGTGGCATATTCTCATCATATCAGAAAATGGGAACAGGGGGGAGGGTAAAATTCCCAGAGATTGAAACTTATATAAAAGCATCTATAATTAAAATAGTGATGAATTGGATAAATCCTAAATACACTTCCAATTGGAAACAGTTACACTCCATTATACTAATGAATGAACATTATTTATCAAAAAATGTTTTGGTAACTGACAAAGATAACAAGATATGGCACTATTTAAGTTTAAATTTACAGTATAGTACAACAAAATTAACTAAACTAACACTAATGAACAATATTTTTGATGTGTTTAGAAAATGTATTAACACAAATCTAGATATAAAACGGTGGCATAGAATTTTAATACCATTTACTATTACAAGGGATTTCCATGATAAAACACATAGAGAGATTTTTGGTTTATGGGAAAACAGTAACCAATTTTGTTGGTCGCAGTGTATTGAAAACCAACAAGCTTTGAACACACAGAGTATATTGTCAACCTATGGCCTATCCCCTAATGACTGGTTGGTTCTTCAGAGTGTCACAGCATACACTAAGGATCTGTGTAGAATAATACATAACTCATCCTTCAAAACCATACAAAAAATTATAAACTGGATTTTTGGAATTCTATATAATAATAATAATATCAATGTTAAGAATGAATTATCATATCTATATAGCACATTGTCTATAAGACAGCTCCTAAATTGGATGGCCATGGATTCATATTTATGCCATGGTACACACAGTACACATTCCTAAGTCTACTGGATGAGGTCTGCTGTTCACATCAACCGTAATGGTATCTGTACACACTCTGCAGCCCTATAAGCCCTGTGCAACAGTATGGAACAGCATGTTACAAATAACAAGATAGGTTGGTCTGCTAATATTAGTACTGTCAAGTGTGTGTGTGTGTGTGTGTGTGTGTGTGTGTGTGTGTGTGTGTGTGTGTGTGTGTGGAGCAGTGTTTGGGAGTATGTACACTCGTGTGTGACAGTAGTATGAAAACTGTCACACCAACTACACCACCTATTGCCATACCTTACAGGAGCATGTGATGTTAATCACTATACATGTATTTTGGAAACACAACACAATATGTGCTCTTTGCCCCCTTTGATAACTACATAACACTGTACCACTAATAACTAGATGGGTGGGGTTGTCAAACCCAACACTGGCAATCGTGATCCTGTGTGTATGTGTATGTGTGTGTGTGTGTGTGTGTGTGTGTGTGTGTCTGTGTGTGTGTGTGTGAACAGTATTTTCTGTCTGTTGCATCAACACAATGTTCTGTCTTTGTCTTGCAGCCTGATTGTTTCTTTTTGCCAAGTACTGAGGTCATTTTTAGAAGCTGGTAGAACTCCATTCTTAGCTTCCTTCTTAGGCATCCAGTATTCCTTCCTGGTCTAGTCTGTCTTTTCCATGTCCCACTTTGTCATGCACTCATCCTTTCCTTTAATGACTTCCTTGACTTCCTCAGTCACCTTTTTTTAAGTACCTTATTTCTATCATTTGCTTGGCCACATATTTGTTCTGTAGTCATCCCACATGTTGTTTTGAGGTTCTGCCATTCTTCTTCATCTAAGTCTGTTTCCTCCTCTACTTGTCTTGGGGTACTTGAACATTGAGTACTATCTTGTTCATTCTCCCCCTTTAAATGTCTTCCAATCATGGTGAATTTCAGATGGAAACATTCAGCATGATTCGGGGGAAAGAACCCCACAGAAGCACAAGTAGATAATGCAATTACCGGAGATAATGCATTTGCCAGAGGTCAGGATCAAACCTTGTACCTTGTGCATGAGAGGCGAACACCTTAACCACTTCACTATCTGGTCTCACTCCCTCTCAGGGCAATAAAAATATACATCTTCAATGTGTAAAACTCTTTCCATTAGTGAGAATCAAATCTTTCACCTTGGGGTTGAAAGGCATACACCTTAACCACTGTGCCACTGGCCTTTCACGTGAAAGCAAGTCTAAAAAGGGGTTTTTAGCTTCATGATTCTCCTTGCATATCAGTCTAGTCAGACTTATGGGTCAGTAGTTTCCTGGGTCTATTGATGGCCCACCACTTGTGCAAAGGGATGACTATTGCTGTCCTTCACTCAACTAGAGCAAAGCCTGCCTGGAGACTGTGGTTAAATAGAGAAGTGAATTGGTGTGCTAGACCATGGGTGAGCTATTTACAAGGCACCCTGGGATTCCATCAGGGTTCATAGATGCTGTGTCTCTAGCCTTAGAGAGTGCAGTGATGACTTCTTTTGTGATATTAGGCAAAGGAATCATAGGGGAAATTTCATCAGAAGTGACCTGAGGTGATAAAGGAGTGAAATTTTTGTTGAATGTAAATGCCAGCACCTTTACTATGTCTTTTAGGTGATTATTAGCACTGTCTTCTTCAGCCATTTCAGCACGTTTTTGAGTGTTTCCATTAAGATTTCTAACCTAACTAAAAATACTTTAGTTATCCTTTTCATAGAAGGCTATTTTAGTCTCCTATTTAGCTTTTGCAGACTTGACTAGTTTCCTGATTTGTCTGTTGATACTAATGTGGGATTTTTTTTTCCGTTGAGTACTCTCCTGGTTAGTTTTAGACAGAAATTTGTGCCTTCTGTTGTATAGTCTGTTTATGATTGAGATCCTGTTAAATCGGCCATCTGTCCTGTGTTGGGATGAATGCCCTCCCTGTACCTTCAGGTATACTTAGTGATGTTCATCGTGTTTCACTGTTGCAATCATTACACTTGGATTATCCTGCTGGCAGGCTACCCACAGTCTGCCTGAATTCCAAAGTCCTGGTCTGGCGTCGGTTGCTGTCGCCTCTTCCCTGACATCAGTGCGCCAGGGGTATAAAAGATGCAGCCGATGCCATTTTCTTCAGTCTTTCTTGCCGCGCGGTGCCCGAAGCAAAAGCAGTTCGCAAGTGCTGGTCGGTCGACTCCTGAGATTTTTGTAATTGAATTTCAGATCTGAAGTCTTCAATAAAGCTAAGTACCCTGTTGGCGAAACTTTTTTCTTGCTCCAGACCGATGTCAGAAAAAGTTAACAATTGTATTTCTTTTGGGAAGCAAATACCTCATAAGGATTTTCATTCTTACTGTATTCCTTGCCTAGGCCCTGATCACAACGTTGTCGGTTTTGTGCTAAATTTAACCAGCGCACTATAAAGCGTCGGTACGATTTTGCTTTTCATTACTTTAGCCGAAGGTTTAACTATATAATGCCGTCAGAACAACCGATGACCGGAATTCATAAAAAGCGCAAGAATAAAGAAAAGGACAGGCATCCGAGGTCCAAAACCGACGATGAAGCCTCTTCTAGGCCAGTCTAGGCAGTGAGGTGCTTTTGCAACCCCTGACTCCCGCTACCTCAGAGCCACAGGCCGCCTCTGACTCCCACATAGAGACAACTAGGTCTTTGGATACTCAAGGTATTGGCCCTTCAGAAATCAATCCCTCAGATGGGTCCAGAGCCTCTGAGCAGGCATCAGCTTCTGAGGGTGTTTTCAGACCAACACAACTTTATATAAAGCCTACTTCAGTATCTAAGACAAAGTCTAAAGCAGTTTTAAAGACAAGGAAACAAGTACAGCATTCTCCAGGACAGAGTTGTATGCCTAAGAAACAGATGGTCAAAATGGCCGAAGACCTAATTACTTTGATCAGGGGTTCCCATCCCCCTCCTGAAAAGAGGCCTAGGCAAGATACTGAATATGATTCCTCTGATCAGGTTTCCATTTCCTCTGATTCCACTTCAGAACAGGAATATTCTATTCCTCTCTATGAGGATTCTGATGCTGAAGAATCTATCCCTTCAGCTTCTTCTCCTGAGGATTACTCATTTGGGGAAACCCTGCATACCATGAGGGAGCATTTCCACTGGGAGAGCCAGGATTATTCAGATTCTAAGAAAAGGCTTAGAGACTTTCTGTTACTACCTCAGCACAGACCTCTTGCAATTCCTCCTGTTCTAGACATTGTAGATGATGTATTTTCAGAGTCCGGCCTGTCTACAGACTCTTTACCTCCTGCTCCTGTTAAGCCAGACAGATACTACAGGGTTCCAGATTACCATAAATGTCTATATAAAAACCCTGCTGCTGACCCAGAAATTATCTCACAGGGTCCCAAAGGGGTCAAGGCTGCTTCTGCTAAAAACCCTGTCCCCTCAGATAGAGATTCTAGGGCTCTGGACAGATGGAGGAAAAAAGTCTACACTTCTGCTACCTTGGCTGTAAGGGCTTTAAATTGTCAGTTTCATATGCTCAAATATCAGCAATACTTAATGTCTTTGTTAAAACAAAAAATGTTGACAAATTCTGAATGTTCTGAGAACAAAGAATTGCAGGATTTATTGCATGCAGCTGAACAAGTGGGAAAGCATACTTTACAATGTGGTTATGATTCACTGGAGGCCTCGTGCAGGGCCGCAGTTACAGGTTCTGTTATTAGAAGGCATGCTTGATTAAAGGAACAGAATCTGCCTGATCATGTTAAAGCAAAATTATTGGATGCTCCATTACAGCATGATACTTTGTTTGGTGTTAAGGCAGAAGAGGTGTTGAAGAAAATGGAGGATAAAGCTAAATCTATGCAGACAGTAAAGGATTTCTTACAGGTACAGCCACCCAGATTTAGCAGGAACTGGCCTACTAAGAATTGGTCCTTTCCAGTGGCAGACAGACCACAATGAGGCAGATTCAGATGCCCTAGAGGCAGGCAACAGCCCCAGGGCTCATACAGGCCCAGACAATGGGGTACTTCTACCTCCAAAAGTGGAGAAGACAAGTCACAGCCTTATAGGAAACAGTCCCAATGACTTTCCTCTGCCTATGCCAAGCACTTTTCTTTTGGCAGCTCCCTTAGGAGGAAAGCTAGCACTTTTTCCACAAAATTGGCACAGGCTCACCCAGGACAAATGGGTTTTAAATATAGTCTCTCAGGGCTACAGGTACTTTCACACCCTTCCAAAGGCAAAAGGTATGCAAGACCTGCCACACAATCAATGGGCAGAGGCACAAAAACAAGTTTCATCTCTCATGGACATGAGGGCTATTCAGCCAGTGCCACAACAAGAGCAGGGGCAAGGATTTTACTCAAGACTTTTCTTAGTACCAAGAAAGGACAAAGCCTGGAGACCAATTCTGGACCTGTCTATTCTAAACACTTTTCGGAATTTTCCAAAATTCAGAATGTTGACTCTGCAGCAGCTTCTGCCCATGCTGGGCAAGAAGGTTCGGCTTGTAACTTTGGACCTCAAAGAGGCATACCTGCATGTCCCAATCAGACAATCTTGCAGAAGATACCTCAGATTCATAGCTGGCTCAATGCACTACCAATTCTCTGCACTGCCCTTTGGCTTATCTACTGCGCTCAGGGTCTTCACAAAATGCCTGGCACCATAGGTTCATAGGTTCATAGGTTGGTACTGGGCTATCTGCCCGAAGGCATATATCAGCCCAGCCACGTTGTGCGGTATTCACTGCCCCTTTAGTAGTTCCCCAGACCTTTGTACTAGCAGCTTGTACCCTTGGCCCCTATCTAGTAGTGCTGTTGGTGTGATCCCCGGTGTGAACTTACTGTTACCCATCCACTCATCAAGGTTCCACTTGAAGAGTGATAGTGAGGTACTCTGTCTTATGTAGATCGGGACCCTGTTCCATAGTAAGGGAAGTCTCTGCGAAGGGAATCTATCCCTCCAGCATGTTCTATTCATTGTTGTGTTGAGGTTTATATCCCTAGAGCATTTAGCTCGAGTAGATTTGGTTTTGCTAAGATGGAGCATGTTCAACAATTCTGGGTTGGACATGGCTCTGTACGTTAGACAGAGATCGCCTCTGAGAAAGCGGTATGCAACAGAGAACAGACTTCGCTTTTTCAGTCGTGTTGCATAGGGCAACTGTTTGAGGTCAGTAATCCTCTTGGTTAGGTACCTCTGTGGTCTCTCCAGCTGCTGGAGATGTCTAGCCAGGTACATTCCAATTGGTGCATTGTACTCAATATGGGTCTAATGAGGGAAGAGTAGAGGGGCACCATTACATCCTTAGATCTTGATGCAAATCCTTTCGTGATCAGATGGGTCACATAGAAGGATTTTCTAACCACTTTGGCAACATGGTTATCAAAGGAAAGCTGACTATCTACTTGGGTCCCTAGATCCCTTATTTCTTCTTCAGATTTCAGGGGATTACCTCCTATGTTGTAGTTTGTGGGTAGTCTGTTTTTTCCAAAGGGGATTACTATGCATTTTATTGCATTTAGCTTGAGACCATGACTTTGACACAATGCATCAGTCTCATTTAGGCCCTTCTGGAGGATCTCCATGTCGGCTGGAGACTCTATTATAGCACCCAGTTTGCAGTTGTCTGCAAACTTAGTCAGCCACAGCCCTTCCGTGCTTGCCTGTACTTCTGAGAAGTATATGCCAAACAGGAGGGGCCCCAGGACAGAGCCCTGAGGCACACCACTCATTATTGGTCTAGATTTGGACATAGATCCCGCTAGTCTTACTTTATGGGATCTTTCTGAGAGCTAGTTGATGATCCATCTTGTGACGTAAGGGTTTATGCCCAGGCTAGTGAGCTTATCAATAATACCTGAATGGGGAATGGTGTCAAATGCTTTAGCAAGGTCAAGGTAAGCTGTGTGTACTTCCTTTCCCTTATCTATAGCCTGAGTAACTGTCTCAAAGAAATCCACCAGGTTCAGGAGGCATGATCTGCCCTTGACGAAGCCGAACTGTGTGGGGTCCAGTGACTGGAGGTTCCCAATCTCTCCATTTATGAGTTCCATAATGATTCACTCCATAGCCTTACAGATCAGGCTGGTCAGGCTTATTGGTCGGTAGTTCCCAGGGTCAGTTGTGGCCACACCCTTGTGTTGCAAGACCACCGTTGCCGTGTGCCATTCTATGGGCACATATCCTGTGGAGAGGCAGAGACTGAACAGGGTATTAAGATGCGGGGTTAATTCCTTTTGGAGCTCGCGTATGACACAGCCTGGGACACCATCTGGTCCCATGGAGGCAGTGTTTTTAGCTTTAGATAGAGCCTTGTTAACCACCGTATCAGTAATAATTGGACTTACACAATCCCCTGGAATGGTAATAGGCCCTGTAGGTGGTGAGAGGGGGGAGAAATTTGCACTGAACCTGTCAGCCAAGATGTTGGCAATGTCAGAAGGGTCAGTGTATTTTGTTCCATTTTGTACTAGCTCAGAACAGACCTGAGCGTTGCCATTTAGGTTTTTGACGTAGCCATAGAAGGCCTTATGGTTATCCTTGGCATCCTTGGCAACTTTCTTTTCAAAATTAGCTTTAGTTGATTTGATGAGGGCCCTCAATTTCTTACTAATGCTGATCAGGGATGATTTTTCTACTTGAGGTTTGGCCTTTTTTTGTATAAGTCTCCTCCTTTTATTGTAAAGTTTTCTTATGACTGGGGTCCACCGGACTGGTTTCTTCTTGCTTGAGGAAGGAGTCTTGGTTTTATTTGGGATAGCACGATCTATGCAATCCTGAAGATGCATATAGAGTGCCTTGATGTAGGATTCCGCATCCTGGATATCATTATCCTTCTGCAAGGGAATAGTGAAGTTTTCCACTTCGGATGCGAGTAGTTTGAAGTTTGCTTTGGAAAGGTTTTTGACTATGGTTTCTTTGACTGGGGGAGGTGGAGAGGTGAGGATGTCCAGGGTTATCAGTTTGTGGTCGAATCTGACCAAGGAGGGAGTGATAATGGGTGTGGTACAATGGGCGCCCATATTTTTGATGATTAAATACAATATTTTGTCCCCTCTAGTGGGGGAACATACTAGTTGTTCAAGGGCATTTGAATTTATAAATTCTATGAATCGCTGAGCATAGGAGTTGGAACATTGGTAGTTCGCCCAGTCTATAGCAGGGTAGTTGAAATCACCCAAGATTATGGTGTTGTAGGACCTTTATATTTTCCAATGTCTCAAGGAATGCAGAGTGAGCATCTTGGGACATGGTGGGTGATCTATAACTGGCTACGACTTGAAATGTGGTTTTGCCTGCTGATAGTTGCACATGGATGATCTCTGGGGCATCATGCTGCACTACTAACCTGGAGATATGGGTATCCTTGAAGAATATGGATACACTTCCACCCTTTGTACTGTGATCCGGTAACTGAGACCGGAAGGTATGATATGAATTATAACCTGGCAGTGCCGGGGTGCTCTCTTGAGCCTTGAACCAGGTTTCTGTCACTGCACAAACATCGATTTTCTCCATGCTGAGGAGAGCCTCAAGTGTGTGCATTTTGAGGTTGAGACTTCTGGTGTTGAGTAGCATTACCCTTAGTTTTTGGTTACCTGTGCTGGTTATGGTGGTTGGTTTGTCCTTTGAGCCTTGCCTAAAAAAGGCACTATGGGGACGGCAAGACCCTTGGCCAGTATTCGAAAACCTAGGGGTGACAGGTGCAACCCATCTCTGGCAAAAACAGCGAGGCTTGTCTATCATGTCATCCCAGGCAGACAGACACTGGATCCCCTTAGAATGACACCAGAAGCTTAGCCAATTGTTGAAATTGATCATTTTGTCTTTCTATTGTGGTATCATTCTAGGTGAAGGTAGTATGCTACTCAAGGTCAGGGTCATACCAGCTTGGGCTACATGATTAGAGAGCTCCTCAATATTTCTTTTCATGTAGTCCAGGGAGGTACATCTTAGATCATTCACACCAACATGTACAATGACAGCGTCATACTTGTACTTGTTCTGGAGTGACCCAAGTACCTGTGTTATGTGGCGGATCCGAGCACCCGACAGGCAGCTGACAGTACCTTCTCTTTGTTCAGCCCAGTGAGTGGAACATCCGTGTGCCTTACTATAGAGTCTCCTATTACTAGTGTGTTAGGTATGGTATTTTGCCTTAAGAGCTGTTGTGAGGCACACTGCTGAGGTGAATTATGTGTTTTCTGGCTTGTGTTTGGGGGTGCAGGTTGCTTGCTTGTCTGCTTTGGAGGGCACTGTTTCTTTTTCAGATTGGTACCTAGTGCCTCCGAATATGTTTTTGTGTATTTATGCATATGTTTTGCCGGTGCTTGTTTTGTAGATTCATGTGTGACAGGTGGTGTGATGCAAGTGTGCCCCTTATTGCTATTATTAACCAGTAATTGCATTTTGCAGACAAAGAGGAATTCAAATATTTCCCTACTTGGATGACTGCCTTATTTAAGCAGAGACCAAAGACATTCTACTAAAGCATCTGGCATTTGTAAAAAGATTGCTAATTTGCCTAGGGTACACAGTAAATGAAAAAAAATCAAAACTAGTACCCTCTCAAGAGATAATATTCCTGGGTGCAAGCTTAAATACAACTGCCCAGATGGCTTATCTCACGCCAGACAAACAAAGGCAACTGACTCCTTACTTCGAAAACATGGCAACAAAGACCCAGTTATCTGCAAGAAAAATTCTGCAGGCTCTGGGCTACATGGCATCCTGCATTCTACTAATTCCATATGCAAGACTGCATATGAGGAAACTACAATGGCATCTAAAAAGTGTTTGGACTCAACATTGCCACAGCCTGGAAACATTAATTACTCTCATTCCCTGCCTGCAACAGGAGTTTCAATGGTGGGCACAGGCCTGTCACCACAACAAGGGACAGCCATTTGCTTTACCCACAGCCAGGCAGACATTAACAACAGATGCATCAGATTATGCCTGGGGGGCACACATGGCAGGAAAATGTATTCAGGGCACATGGCCCGCAAGCCAAATGCATCTTCATATCAATCAAAAAGAGATGCTAGCTGTACAGAATGCACTGACAGCCTTCAAGGACCTACTTCATCCAGGACGACTGCTGATAAAGACAGACAATACTACAGTCATGTGGTACATAAACAAGCAAGGAGGCACACATTCCTACCCCCTCTGCAGACAAGCCATGACTTTGTGGAACACAGCATTGACTTCTCAAGTACACCTGCAAGCACAATTCCTGCCAGGAAGGACAAATATCTTGGCAGACGAACTAAGCAGAAACCTCATGGATCCTCACGAGTGGAAACTAGATCCACAAATCTTCAGAATGATAACAGGGGAATGGGGATGCCCAGACATACATTTATTTGCCTCCCCTCACAACTGCCAGCTACAAAGATTCTGCACTCGGACTTATCATGAACAAGCATGGAAAGTGGACGCCCTTTCATTCAGCTGGAAAGCCCTCTCAGTATATGACTTCCCTCCTCTGCCTCTCCTCCCCAAGGTACTCCTAAAGGTCAGACAAGAGAAGCCAAAAATGATCCTGATTGCCCCAGACTGGCCACGCCAGCACTGGTACCCAATCCTAAAGAGCTTGTCTTAAGGCCCAGCCTGGACATTACCTCAAATTCCTCATTTGCTGACCCAACAAAACAATCAGATCCTACACAGCCAACTCAGACACCTAAGTCTGGCTGCATTGCAGATAATGTAACCATTCAGAACACACCTCTCTCTAAAGCAGTTATGGATGTCATTTTGGAGGCCAGGAGGCCCAGCACCAGAAAATCTTATGCAGAAAAATGGAAGAAATTATGTGCTTGGAACCAGGCACAAGGAATTGACACGCTTGCTCCAAATATTCCTCAGATTTTTACAATACCTAACTGAGATGCTGGACAAAGGCCTATCCTTCTCATCAATTAAGATCCATGCCTCTGCCATTTCAGCTCATTACAATATGGACCCACCTATTTTCTCTCATCCACTGCTAAGGCAGTATCTCAGAGGTGCCAAAAACATAAGACCTCCAAGGAGAGCTCCAATACCTGCATGGGACCTCAATTTTGTATTGGAAAAACTCACACTGCCTCCTTTTGAGCCAGCCAATACAGCTGAGATAAAATAATTATCATGGAAAACAGCTCTTCTCCTAGCAATAACTTCAGCAAGAAGAGTCTCAGAATTACAGGCACTAATGGCTGTGGAACCTTTTATTATTTTCCATCCAGACAAGGTTTCTCTAAGGACAAACCCAACATTTATGCCTAAGGTAGTGTTCAGTGTGGCCCTTAACCAAACCATACATTTGCCTACTTTTTATCCAAACCCACAGAATAAAGGGGAGAGACTTCTGAATTCTTTGGACATACACAGACAGCTACGCTTTTACTTGGATACGAATAAAGCTTTCAGAAAGACTGAGCAACTCTTAGTGGCATATGCTGCAGGATCGCAAGGGAAAGCTATTTCAAAGCAGACTATTTAAAAATGGATAGGCCACTGCATTCGTTTCTGCTATTCACAACATGGCAAATCAGTGCCTAAGGGCATTAGGCCACATTCTACCAGAGCAGCAGCCACTTCAGCAGCCTTCCTCAGAGGAGTACCAACCAAGGACATTTGTGAGGCTGCAACCTGGACTTCAGTGCACACTTTCACAAAGCACTACCACTTACCTCTTTACTCTAAATCCAGAGCAGGCTTTGCCACTGCAGTTCTGCAAGGCCTCATAGCAACTCCTAATTCTGTTTAGGCCCAGCCACCCAACCTCAGCTTTGGGATTCAACGCAAGTGTAATGACTGCAACAGTGAAACACGATGAACATAGTACAGTTGTATACCTACCATAAATGTAGATGTTCAAGTGTATTCACTGTTGCAGTCCAGGTTACCCTCCCACCATCCCCCTTTCATTGCTAGGACTTATCTGTACTTCTCTGTTCTATACAACCTATGTGGTGTATTTGCTTGTAGATGAAGTTTATGTGCATGCTTTTTTATGATCAGAATATTTTTAGCCTGCCCTTTTGGGGGCAACTGACATCTGGGGCAAGAAAAACTGAAGAAAATGGCATCGGCTGCATCTTTTATAGCCCTGGCGCACTGATGTCAGGGAAGAGGCGACAGCAACCAACGCTGGACCGGGACTTTGGAATTCAGGCCAACTGCGGGTAGCCTGCCAGCAGGATAACCCAAGTGTAATGAATGCAACAGTGAATACACTCGAACATCTACATTTATGGTATGTACACAACTGTACTTTTCTAATTGTACTCATTGGGGATCCTGGAACTAGCGATGGTATGGTGGGAGACTTTGCCATTGGTCAGGCAGGACATGGAGTAGCTCAAATGAGTCTAGCCTGACAAATGCTCCTTCTCTACTCTCATCATAAGGCTTATTCTATGTCCCTTGTTTCCTGGTGGACCTGGCGATCAGAAGCATGTCTGACTTTATCTTTCTGTCTTTGTCTTGCAGTCTGATTGTTTCTTTTTGCCAAGTACTGAGGTCATTTCCTAGAAGCTGGTAGAAATCCATTCTTAGCTTCCTTCTTAGCCATCCAATATTCCTTCCTGACCTAGTCTGTCTTTTCCATGCCCACTTTGTCGTGCACTCATCCTTTCCTTTGATGACTTCTTTGACTTCCTCAGTCACCTTTTTTTAAGTACCTTATTTCTATCGTTTACTTGGTCACATATTTGTTCTGTAGTCATCCCACATGTTGTTTTGAGGTTCTGACATTCTTCTTCATCTAAGTCTGTTTCCTCCTCTACTTGTCTTGGGGTACTTGAACACTGAGTACTATCTAGTTCATTCTCCCCTTTAAATGTCTTCCGATCATGGGTGAATTTCAGATGGAAACATTCAGCATGATTTGAGGGAAAGACCCCCACAGAAGCACTTATGCAATGGCTGGAGATAATGCATTGGCCAGAGGTCAGAATCAAACCATGTACCTTGTGCATGGGAGGCGAATATCTTAACCGCTTTGCTATCTGGTCTCACTCCCTCTCAGGGGGATAAAAATATACATCTTCAATCTGTAAAACTTTTCCTAGGGGTGAGAATCAAACCTTGCACCTTAAAGACATGCACCTTAACCACTGTACCACTGGCCTTTCAAGTAAAAACAAGTCTAAAAAAAGGGGTTTTCAGCTTCATGATTCTCTGTGCATATCAGTCTACTCAGACTTATGGGTCAGTAGTTTCCTGGGTCTATTGATGGCCCACCCTTGTGCAAAAGGATGACTGTTGCTGTCCTTCACTCAACTGGAGCAAAGCCTGCCTGGAGACTGTGGTTAAATAGAGAACTGAATTGGTGTGCTAGACCATGGTTGAGCTATTTACAAGGCCTCCTGGGATTCCATCAGGGTTCATGATGTGTCTCTAGCTTTAGAGAGTGCAGTGATGACTTATTTTGTAATATCAGGCAAAGGAATCATAGGGGAAATTTCATCAGAAGTGACCTGAGGTGATAAAAGGGTGAAATTTTTGTTGAATGTAAAGGCCAGCAACTTTACTATCCCCGGGATTCATGAAGCTCGGCGCAAGGCCGGCGTAAGGCCTGCACCAGCCGTGCAGCTTATATATGGTGTAGTAGTGCCATATACATATTAATGAAGGTGCGCTGCCACCACATCCACATGCATAAGAAACGTGCGCGAGTGCATGGGACGTTTCTAAGTTGCGTCCGGAGGCATGTCAATGTCGGCTGCCGATGAGCAACCTAAACTGCTGAATATTATAGTTTGTCTGCAATAGTAATCACACCTATCAGTGTCCGTGGATAATGAAACATATGCAAAGCATGCAAGACAGTTCCTGGCCACACAAAATTGAGAATCAAACAGAAATGCACGCAACACAATATGAGTTTCCATCCCTGGAACAAATGATATTTAAAATCGTGTGTCCGTAATGTACTGCACTGTAAGTAGTTATACCCAGTGGAAGTGAAGCTCATCATGTCAGCGCGCCACCAATACACACTTCCAGCCCCATGGGCAGGGTCACCAGCAGTCCCACATTGGTAGTGATAGTACACAGCTGGGCAGTTGTGGCCATATAACAATCGTAAAGAAACCTGACAGTCCATATTGTATACCAAAATCATACAAACATATGAATATTAAAATGTGCTATACACATAAACAGGAACGTAACCGGCACATACACATAGGATGGTATATGCGGAACCGGGACATCCAAATGCAGAACCCATGCATGCATAATGCAATACGCAACATCCCCTGTATAGCACATAACCCGCACCCATGTCCGAATGCCCACCAAATCCAGCTACCAGCCTTGCGCAGCCGTACACCTACACATAGCGAGTATTACCCATATGTAGTAGGAAGTATCGCCCTAGGCAGTGTCAGGATTGCAAACTATGTATCCCACGTTTGTAAACATCCCATCACAGTTTCCTAAATCCAAATGCCCACGCGTTCATGTTTTGGCAAAATGTGTGTACACCCCGTGTGGGATAAGTAACCTGTTTAAACATCAGAGTTGTTTACACGCCATGATGTCTAGTACTGTACACATCTGGACAAAAGTTGTATGTGTAGTCACGGTACTGTTCAGTTTCTAGACAGACATGCAAAACATACTACACAGGACAGAACACCTGTCCACCATGCAGGTCTCCCCACATGAATTATCGACAGAATATATTCTACTCAATCACATACCGACACCACACCTCTCAACCTATTACAGCAACAAAATCTGGACAAAGCCTAAAATGATGGGTGGACAAATAGGGACAGATGTAAATACTGCTCTCACAAACTTCAAAAGTTCAGAAAATAATAGTATGTACATTAGCATGAAATGTTGTGAAGGATGTGGGGTAGTCCCCGAGTATTACAGAGGTCCATACGTATTTACAGTAACAAACCTTCACATTTGTTTACTGTACTACTGCATACCTGTAGTTAATTCATGTCCAAAATAATAATCCTTGTATGAATGAATACAGGAAATAGTCAAATGTGAATGGGAACACCACTCACCGTGGACTATGTATTGTAACCACCCCCACCCATATTATGTATTGCCAACATAATAAGCTGCTGACAGGTGCCCAAACACCTGTGTCTGTAAACACAGGTAAAATGTATAAAATGGACAAACTCTGTCCATGTGCTTTGTCTGACATTTGAACATGGTCAGGACAGTTCCGTTCACCAGGCGGACAAGCCTAAACCCAGATCACCACATGAACACCCTGACAATCAAAGACTTGTATGTGCCAGGACTATAAGCCTTGGAGTTCTGAATATCCCTGGATTGATTAAATATGCAGCTTGGGTCCAGAGCAGTAGGGAAAAGGTAATGTGTAATATGTAGTACTGCATTTTTCCCAGCAGGAGAATGGATGCCTGTGTTGTAAGTGAAGCGGTGAGGCATATGTTAATGTAGCTGTGTACTATGGGTATGCATATAAATGAGTCAGAACATCAATAGTATAGTGGTTACAGCATCCGGCCAACGTGAATGCAGTCCCAGTTCAACTATGACTACAGCACATATAATGTTAAAGTGTAATGAATGCGTCTGTGCTGTACAGACATTTAAATATGTAAAGGTGAACGTGTGTTTCGCATATGTCCATTAACCGGATTACAGATATTTTACTGGTACTGTCACAAGTAATAAAGCCCATATAAGCACAAAGACTTAGTAAACATATGTTACCCACAATAAGGTTATGCAAGTGCACCTGCGCATGTGTAATCCGCTCACAGCATAGCAAATGAATGCTGTTTTCTACACGTTATTTCTATATATGGATATATACATTTGTGTATAGATATATATCCACAGACTTAAACTAAATAAATATATGAAATAAAGAATGTACAGACATATATATATATATATATATATATATATATATATATATATATATATATATATATATATATATATACAAACACATACAACAATAATTGATATATACATAATGAACATATAAACATATGTCCTTGTAGATATAACACATGTACATAAATAGGTTACATCATAGCTATTATGGATAGACATACAGACATGCAATAAAGGTAAATACACTGCTGCTTTCCAAACCATTGCCCGGAAAGTACCAGTGTGCCAGATCTGCAAGTTCCACTCTTTAAACATGGATATAGTTGTCCTTTGCAGGACCCCAAAAATTGTGAATCTATACAGGCACCGTCCTGTAATGATTGCTGCAAAGAAGTGTCATCCAAAACTACAATATAGCTGTACATGCAACAGTAGCTTGTGCAAGTGTAATAACACATGGATTGACAGAATGTATGACATATGTCCCGATACGTAGAGAGTGGATAGTGCTTAGAAGTGTCTTCATACTTTATTATCACTCACATTAAATATGTCTTATGACTACTGTGGAGGGGTGTCAGGTATGGGAATCATGGGTATGCAATAATGGGCCTAGGTGCCTAGGTGTTGGTTGGCACAGATTTATTAGGTCTGCCCCATGGGAGTGATTAATATTCCTATGTGGGTATAGCACACGCCTATATCTTCCAAAAATGAAGAATCCATCTACTGTATATTGTGTAAACCATTGGGGGAAGACAGAGGGACTTATATTAGTGTCTTGTAAGCGATTATCATGGACGTACATGCATACGACTAAGATGGTAACCATACCTCTCAACCTTTCAGAATAAGACATCTGGACAAAGGCATTTTAAAATAAGTACAAATAGGGAATATTTTAAATATTCCTCTTACAAAGTTAGAACGTTGATAGAATAATGGATCATTCATTAGTATGAATGTTTTGAGGGTTATTAATTATAAACTACTAATGTCTGTCATTATTGTCTAACTCCACAGTCCCTAATGACTTGCCACTAAATTACCAGAAAGGCACAATATTATGAAAAAGGAACAAAATTATAAGTCTAAGTTCGGGACATTTACCCAAAATGTGTACAGTTGAGAGGTATGAAGGTAACCCTGTCCTAAATAAATGTACAGAACTAGTGAGATTAGGTGGACAGGTGTGAAGAAAGACGTGATGACAAATGACAAAACATGTATAAGTCAAAAGCATGTACCTCGATAAATGTGATGAATACTTATGCCCTGTGATAGTCAATGTGGAAGGCTAATAGAAACAAAATAAATGTGTCCCTCAGGGTGTTATGCAGTGTCCCCGATACAGTGTTCAGTCTCCCACACTCGCATGTGAGTTCTGCCACTGACGGAAAGCGCAAATACCAGCGAACACATAAGGTAGATGATAGCAGAATATGTTTTGATTAGCACCTGTTGGCTTTTGTGAGGAACACAACACTCTGGGTGGGTGTGTCCTACAAAAGGAATGTAATGGCATCTGGCCTGTGATTTCTTCATATATTGTGTGTAGTGGTGTAATAAAATGATATATCTTGTATCAGAAACAGATACATGTTATAGGAAACAGTATTATCGACTATACTACTACAAGAAAAATCTGAAGGTATGAAAAGCGCTGAAGTAGTCAGTTTAGTATTGACCGCAGGTATGTGTTGACTTGTCAAATGTCACAGTTGTATATATAGTTCCTATAGGGCTGTCACCTCTACAAATGATGAAAGTGGGAGCTGCTCTGTAGAAATGTCAGACGTAGCAGGTCAAAACATACCTACAGCCATGCATACTCAACAAATAGACATATTAGCACACAGCAAAGCTTAGGTCAGGATTCACGAAGCCCTGGCCAGCGTGTACGAGTAGAGTAAGAGTAGAGCAAGGCAAGATGTCTGCTGAGCTATTCAGCAATATCCTGTAGGAGCGTGTAAGACAGCCCCTAAAACGAACATTGCACGGACAATGTTAGGATATGCAAAATACCCCATTTGTAGGTGAAAGCTATGCAAATGATATAAAATTTGCGATACATGAAACAGTAAGCTGTCCGTGCAAGAGTAGAGTTATGTGGAGAAATGTACTCGGATGTTAACCGAGTAACGTTCTGCAAGTAGCTAAACGGAGCAATGTCAGCTGCAAATAAAGGATGAATTTAGTTGAAGAAGCATGCCAATGGCCAAATATAAGGCCAGTGGCATGTTTTTCCATTGGAAATTAATAAAACTCTAGTTGTCATCCCCCGATCTCCGGTGTTTAAGCATAGCGCAGCGGCGCGAATACGCGCTGCGCTTACAAAACAAGAAAAATATGTAAAATATACATACAAATTTCAATGTTAGTTAAAAGTTAGTTCACCATGCAGGTGAATGGCAAGCTGATGACAACATGGCTACTGAGTAGTGGTTGCTATGTGTGGAAGCGCATTTTCAGAGATGTAACCAAGCATTAGTAGGCAATCCTATGCAATTGAGGCTGAGGATAGTGAATCACAATTTGTCATGACATATGGGCCAAGCCTCTACAGTGTAAGAGTAGGTTAAGGGGACTATCAGCGTAGAAGATAGGTGACATCATGAGTGTGTATGTATAAAACACTGTAATCTTATTGGAGCAATGTGTCACATGTTTACTGTCAGTTACTCATCAGTGGAAGAGGCGTGTTATGATTTATCCTAGGTAAAGTCAGGAAACTGATGGTGTATGCCATGGATATCACTGAAGTTTCTTGCAAACCTGCTTACAGTGTGTTTGCACCTGTGCACACCTGTAAGCCCGAGTAAGCATGTGTGCACGCGTGTCTGCCCGTGTGCGCGTGTTGAAGAACGAGTAAGCTAGCGTAAGTTTGTTGAAGCCCATGTAATGCCGTGTAAGCCAGTGTAAGTGTTTGCACGCATGTATAAGCCTGTGTGCATGTGTGGAAGCAGATGTGCACTTTACTGTGCTCCTATGCGCGGCGCTGCTCACTGTGGAAACAGACAGTGAAAAGGAAGGTAAACAAATAGCAGTAAGTTAACCAAGGAGAACTACCACAGCTAGCAGGTGAAAATAATCAGAATCAGCATATTACACAGCCAGTACAGTAAGCCAGCACAGCACAGCACTTACAACTCTACAAACAGCATTCCACCATGTTTTTCTCAGACACACTGCAACACTGTAGTATACTAAGAGAAGTGAAAACTGAAAAAGCTTAACTGAGACAACATAATGTTAGGGGCTGCCATTGCTATTATACGTCAACATATGCAACATGCAGAGGGTTGTGCCAATGTGAATGCTGCTCAGCAACACACAGTGAGTAGACAGAGAAAAGTGTGCAGGCACAGGGTAACCTACCAGGGGCTACATGAGCTGGAGATAGTAGAGCGCTATAGAGTGGACAGAGACCTCCTGCAGAAGATTGTGGAGCTGTGCAGGCCATGTCTCACACACAGAACCAACAGAGGGAAACCCATCCCGGTGGAAACCAAGGTATGTGTTGCCCTAAGGATACAAGCAACAGGTACCTTCCAGAGATCAACTGGTGATATGATGTGGATTTCACAAACATCAGCATCCAAGGTACTGCACCATTTCATGAATGCCATGTTAGCACATGTCAGTGATCATGTATACATCCCCAATTCCCGTGAGGTATTGGGCAGCAATATGTGTTTTTTCCACACAATAGTGGAATACCCTGAGAACTGGGTGCAATACACTGCACGCACATATGCATCAAAGCACCAGCCAGTGAGTGTGGTATGGCCTACATCAACCACAAGGGCTTCCCTTCCATGAAGTGGCAGTTTGTGTGTGATGGCCAGCCCATAATACTGAATGTGTGTGCTGGATGCCCTGGAAGCTGCAATGCTTCCTATATGTGGCATCTGACTCAGCTGTACAAAACATTTGGCAATGGGGACAACCCTCATGGTCACCTAGTGGGGGATGCTGGATGTGCAGTTCAACTGTGGCTGATGACACACATCAGAAATGCACACATATGAACAGGAATGCCATAATGAGGCACACGCACAAACGGAAAATGTAATCTAGCATGTGTTTGTGTTGTTCAAGTCACAGTTCTGGTGCCTGGACACATCTGGTGGAGCATTAAAGCACTTGTCACACTACAGCATTACACATGTACAGAACACGCTACCATGATTACTAGATTGCAGCAGTCACACAGGCATATGTCTAGCTTGCTGACATCAGCATCAAAGGCAAAGATGCCGTACGGATTCTATGGAGAGTGAATAGTGTAAAAGCAATGTACTGTTGTCATGCAGCGGGAAACACCCACACACAAACACACATGGCAGGATTGGGATTAGAACACAGACCTAATTACCTTATCACACTACAGCATGACGCATTTACAGAACACGCTACCACGATTACTGAACACAGCACTCCCAGAGGCATACTTCTAGGTGAGTGACATCATCCGCAAAGGCAAAGACGCCAATAGGGAATGTATGTGGTGTGAGGCATCTAAAAGCATTACTGTGTTCCCAGGCAGCTGGAACACACACACACACACACACACACACACACACACACACACACACACACACACACACACACACACACACACACTTGGCAGGGCTGGGAGTTGAACATACACATAACTACCTTATCACACTACAGCATTACGCATTTACAGAATGTGCTACTGAGATTATTGAACACAGCACTCCCAGAGGCATACTTCTAGGTGGGTGACATCATCCGCAAAGGCAAAGATGCTGATAGGGAATGTATGTGGTGTGAGGCACCTAAAAGCATTACTGTGTCCCCAGGCAGGTGGAAACACACACACACTTGACAGGGCTGGGAGTTGAACATACACCTAACTACCTTATCACACTACAGCATTTATAGAACACGCTACCGAGATTACTGAGCACAGCACTCCCAGAGGCATACTTCTAGGTTGGTGACATCAACCGCAAAGGCAAGGATGCTGATAGGGAGTGTATAGAGAGTGAGCAGTCTGAAAGCATATTACTGTCCCAAGGTAGATGTAGACAAACACACGGCAGTGGTGTGATTGGGGCAACTAAATATCTATGGAGCACTACAACAACACTACATAGATATGGGATGCGACACAGACAGTACACCCTTCAAGGCAGCAACCAGTGTGTTAAATGTAGGCATCCATCGTGACATTGAAAATGGACATCTGTTCCCTGGATGACCACCATTGCTATACAGGATGTCAATGGCCATGCCCACATGCTTAGTATCACACGTCTGTTTGGAATGTACTGTGTGTCCATCTACACAATGGCATACTGGGCATGCTGACATACTTAGCAGTTGCAAAGGGCTGTCTTGCATGCACACGGATTCTAAACATGGAAGGGCGCAGTTTGGAATGTACTGTGTGTCCATCTACACAACAGTGTACTGGGCATGCTCACACACTTAGCAGTTGCAAAGGGCCGTCTTGCATGCACATGGATTCTAAACATGGAAGGGCGCAGTTTAGAATGTACTGTGTGTCCATCTACACAAAGGCATACTGGGCATACTCACACACTTAGCAGTTGCAAAGGGCCATCTTGCATGCACACGGATTCTAAACATGGAAGGGCACAGTATGGTATTACTGTCCCCACATACATGAAGGCCACTCACATGTATTGACCAGTACACACTAAGGAGCTATCACAGATGTCTCAGGTGCAGATCACAGAGATACACATCATAATCTACAATGTAGCCCTCAGACATCACCATGTCATTGGACCAGCAATACACAGCCATACATTAACACAACACCATGTGACTCATGACCAGTGGACTGTACATAGGTCTACAGCAACTGTGCAGACTACACATGTACTGATAGGGTTCCATCATGTGTTATGCATTGCAATGATACCACTGTACATAACCAGGTCAGCTCTACACATACCAGGGGCCACCGGTCTTACACAGCTGTGACAGATGACTGTCGCTGTACACCAATGAACACACATGTTTGGCTATGTCATACATGTAATTGCAGTGGATATGTGCATGGACCACACACACAACACATATGTACATAGCATAGCTTTTGCTGTCCTCCGTGCAGACAAGTGGCTACAGCAATCATACGCATGCAAATGGAAGGTGGTTCCATGGCTGTTGAATGCTAACAGTACATGAGGTAGCAATGTTGACCGAGGACACATTCCCTCTGTACTAGTTACCCATGACACCCATCATATCATACAACAGTCCATGTGTTATGTATGGCAACACACATGTTCACCAATTGCAATGCATACAAACATGGCTACATGACAGGCATGTAGGACCAACACACATGTACAATCTGTAGTGTGCATGCAGCTACCATGCATGTGCAGTAGCTGATGTAAGTAACTCATCTGTGCCTAACTACAACATGCAGTTGCAATGCAGCCCCATCATTGACACTTGTATATGGTGACATACTGACAGTACGGTAGGATGTACAGCAGGTATGGATGGATGTGTGTACATAAAGTGGTGATCCACCTGTGTAGATGGATGTTTGCCGGGGACGGCTCACAGGTGTGTCACATGCCATCCTACCATTACATGTGCAAACAGTACGCTATGTTACCATTACTTGACGGTGGAGACATAAAACCTACACAGCAGTCAGGTGTTACCGACAGTATGTCACTTGACACCTGTAACACTTACATCCTCCCGTGTGCATATAGCAGCACAATTGCCGAAGGTAGCGTTGGTACACATAATGCGGCCAATACTGCTGCATGTCTGTCAGACGTATCATCATATAGCAGGTGTATCATTCACAGTACTGCCATGTGTGTTTGCTTGTGTGACCATATATGCCACATATGGTGGGGAATACATCCCAATTGTTACACACCCCTGTACACTGTTGTAGAGATCTGTACATACTGCAGTGTGGAAAGCATGATGTAGGCAGGTGTGGTGTGTGTATCACACACATCAGCTATCCATATGTGTACAACATTTGTGGTCTCCACAGTGTGTGTGTGTGTGTGTGTGTGTGTGTGTGTGTGTGTGTGTGTGTGTGTGTATGTAGGTATGTATGGCTGTCTGGTGCATGGAGTGAGGGTGTATGCTACCATACAGAACACACAGGATCCCTAACCCCTCATGGTGATGCAGTCCACTACCCTGTTGATGCCATCGATCTCAGCCTCACTGGCTACCTGTACATGTTCTTTCTTTGTGTCATGTCGTGTGGGTGCACAGTACTGTGAGGGTGATTACCACATAGGCAAGGGTCCTCACCTCAACACTATGGGGTGTGCGTTATAGTGTTGTTGACCACGTGAGTGTGAGCATGTTCCTGTAATGTGACAGGGTATTACTGCTACACAGTGAGGCCTCATGCTATCAAGTGGCCTCTAACATTATCATTGGCCAGACCACTGTGTACAACCCATGCACCATGTCAACATACCTGTGATGTGACCTGGTATGGATGTCACATCTCTAGCCACTGTAGCCTATTAAACTGCCCACATGCTTCTGGATCAGTATATGTGTGGACATCTGTGGTATGTTAGACTTTCCAACAGTCAGGCTGAGGCTACGTATAGCATGCTGATATTGCCATATGTGCCTGTGAGTACTCCACAGTTACACATGGAAGACTGCAAACAGTGCTCCCTGTAGGCACATGCAAATAGATCATAAGGAGAGAACCAGGGCATCATTAACAACATGCTGTTACTGTTGTTACTGAGACACATACTGTGAACATATAACAATGCATGCTAAACCTGTACTACATGGTATGTCTGGTGCGTGTCAACAGTACACAACTAATGTAATATACACGTCTCTCACTATTCTCACACAACTAATGTAATATACACTTCTCTCACTATTCTTACACAACTAATGTAATATACACTTCTCACTATTCAGTTCACCCTGTGCATCAGACCATATGAGCATGTCCATGCACCGATGGTGTGGATGACAGGGATGCGGCACAGGCTTCATCATATGCACAGGGTGATAATGTTTGCCAGGGGCATAGGCTGCACCAATGGATGACATCATGTGTGTGGGTAAGGGCCAGTGATATGATAGGACATGTCTGTTCAGTATGCATGTGGGTGTTATGGTGCCCTACAGATGACTTTGCTGTGTGTGTGTATGTGTGCACACAGTTCTGCCTTTTGTGAGGCCTACATGGGGTATTATGACAGCTCCAGATTGTACAGACCAGGTTGTACAGCTCATTGTGTCCGGCCATGAACATGTGAGCTGTGCCTACCAGGGGTTGCACGGGCACTACCAGGTGGAGGTACAGATTGGCTACTGTCCAATGGCACATGTCCACTGGAACCATGTCCCTGCTGGGAATGTCCAGAGCCGTGTCCACGTGGCCTGCTGTGCCCTGCTGTGGACAGCGCAGCACCAGCTGCACTGCTACTGCTACCGGCACTATGGGAGCGGGCATGTAAGGTGGCATGCTCACGTTGACCTGCACTAGGTGGTGTAGCTGGCCTATGTCCACGTGGCCTATGCCTCACTCCTACCAGATGCTCCGGCACAGACAGCTTACACTCGTGGATTGCCATGCCACGGTCAAGGATTCTGACCATGTCACCCAATCGCCTGTCCAGAACATCAGCAATCTCCTGTTGAGCATTTGCCAATGCCTAGATGTTGTCATTTAGGGTACAGATAGCAGCCCTCTGCAGCCTCTGCCCTTCTCTGTTCTACCATTCACTACGTGTCTGTGCCGCCGTTACAGTCTGGAACATGTGTCTGGTGATACCAGCTGCTGTGCTCTGTCCTGCAGGTGCATGTCTGCAAGAGGTCCTCCTATGAGCAGCACCGGCCACATGCCTGTGTGGCACATCTGCAGTCATTACACTGATACCATGGTGTGTAGACACACCTTCTGTAGCCACCACACGTTCCTGTTCCACGCTAACAGACGCTGACTGTCCTTCCTCTATGGCCACTGGTGATGTGGTATGTATTGGCAGCAGAACTGTGTGTGGGGAAGAGGGGGACATAGCTGGGATGGCAACCATTGGCACAGATTCAGCCCCTGACAACCCTGCCTGTACCTCATGCATATGTTCATTACTGCTAGTATCTGTGGGGACACTAACATCAGATGGACCGCAGGAGGGTAACGCACCTACATCACCTGTGAATGCAAAGAAAGACTCTAAATTACAATAGACACACACACAGACACACACACACACACAGACACACACACACACACAGACATACACACACAGACACACACACACACACACACACACACACACACACACACACACACACACACACACACACACACACACACACACACACACACACACACACACACACACACACACACACACACACACACACACACACACACCATGCATGTGACTTGACAGATGGCATGCAGCATGCATGCCTGTGGTACAGCAGAGGGCATGCAGCTCAGACATTAATAGTGTTAGTAAGCATACCTCCCTGGGGTGCACACTACAGCAAGCAGGTGTCATATCAGTAGCCATGCAGTTCACACAATCATGGTAGTATGCATGCATCCCCGTGATACACCATGTGGACCAGAACAGGATAACAGTACACATGGCTGACATGACCTTGACATGTAATCTGCTGACGTGTGCATTAACATGCATACATGTCTGACACAATGGTGTCCTGACACATGTACAGCATCGTAATGGGCATCACATTGCGGTGTTGTCTGTATGCCCTACAGATAGAATGCATGTTTAGCAAATGTGCATGAGCATGGAAGGGCATCATGAGGCATCTATATTGCTGTACAATGCATAATATGTACACATTGCATAGCCATCACTGCATGCATACCCATGACATAACTGTGGATTGTGACCCACGATGCTGAGGTGTATACACACCAAACCATGCTGTGTCAAGTGACAGGTCACTGGAGGACCTACAGATGACACCCCTGCACAACAACTACAGGGTCTTAGCTGCCTGGCAACCATGTCCACACATAGTGGACATGTCAATTCACCATTTCCCACATGACATTGATGTACCACACACACGAGGTACACAGCTAACGGTGATGTCCTACAGCAGCAAGGGAAATGTACAGTATATGTGGCCTGATGTGTTGTCAATGTCTGTGGAAGCTGTACAGGTGACTACTGTCATGCTATGACACAGTCGTGATGTTCAACAGATCTTATATGGTAGACTTCATTGACACCTCCACTAGCTGTGCACAGGCTTTTAGGATGTCCAGTGTACCACATCAACTGTATAATCAGTCAACTACGGCTATAATTGGACCATGTGTGGACAATGTGCAACAGGGTGTATACACATCACATCTACTGTGTGGCTATGTGTCTCTGGCCATCCCCCATGGCCATGTGTGCACATGTGTTGGACAAATGTGTGTGATGGCCATCTATCTCACATATCTGTGTTGTCCCATATGACATACACCCATACATGTCAGATATGTCACCATCCACAGGGCTATGCAGACAACGGGTTGTATGTTTGGTATGTGGGGTATGGGTCATGGGATAGTGTGACAATATTGCAGCCAGAACACTACATGTCTGGGACATGTCAGATGGCACATCACAATGTGTGCACCCAATGCAGGGGTATATAACACAATGGTGACACCTGTGGGCTGCCCATATCACAGCTCACTGTGTGGTACTGTTTGTGTACCACACATGTTGTTCCAATGCATACTACATATGCCTCCATTGTAGAACACCTCCACCGTTGTATGCACAGCTGACCACACATGTAGCAAGTCAGTGTATCATTTTGTTTGTATATATTGCACATGGGTGGCCTGTGTGAATGATGGGTGTTGCGACCTGTATATCGTGACTGGAATGAACATCAAGTGTGCAACTGTAAACTGGCCACATGGCAAATAGATCTATGCTTTAACATGCCTGATACTGATGACAGTCTCACCTGCAATGGACTCATGTCTGTGCGGCACACCAGAGGTACCTGTATAGGGGTGACACAGCAGTATGAACATTATCCATGACTGTATGACAACCACAGGGTGCACTGTGCATGTTAACACATTCACCTGCATAATAGCATATAGTATGCACATGTGTGCATACACAGGGTAGCATACTGTAGTATGCAGTATGTGTGTCCACATACCTTGCATATGTTGTTACTTTACATAATGTACAGTGACACATGCAACTAAATGGGATATAATAGCCATATGTGCAGTACTGACTTACCAGGCAACTCCAGGCTCATTGGTTGGGAGACACCCACCTCCCCGATGGCAGCTAGTGTTTGTGGATGCTGTTCTGAGGGTGTCCCCAGACTGGCCAGTAGCTCCTCGGTGTGTGTCAGTGGGGGCTGGGTTGGTGGCCCACCACCTGTTCCACCTTGTTCCCTGGCGATTGCAGTGGCACACTGTTTTGCATGTCGTATCAAGTCCATGCAGTGTCTGCACACCTGCTGGTAGGTGCAGTTATGGCCACCCACATCGTTCACCCTCCTGCGAAGATCCTGCCACAGGTCGTCCAACTGCTGGGCATGCTGTGGCACATGGCTGAAAAACACCTCATAGTTCTCATGGAGGTACGGGATGAGGACATCATCCTCCTGGCGGCTGTATGCTGGAAGGCGTGTACAAGGCATTATCTGTAAGACATAATGATGGTGACAGGTCACAGTTTCAGAGATGTACAGAGATACTGCTGCACATACATTTCTATGACATCTAGTACATTTGCACAGTTATCTTTGCAAATCATCATGACACTGACACGACTGACATGTTTGTGTCACACACATGTAACACCCATTATGCATTGGATATCATCACCATATATGTGTGTCACCTCATTACAGTGTTCATACTCCATGTGAATGCTGTCTTGATGTGGGCATGTCTATTTGCCTGCACTGGTGTTCTTACCTATCTGCACATGCCTGGATGTGTCCACGGTAATGCGGTTGACCTTGATGTTGTGTATATGTCACATATCAACACAGACACAGCCTTAATGGACTTGACCAGTGACAATGCACACATACGCATGGAAACCTGTACATCCATGTGTTTTGCCATATACATCTACACAGCACTGTACAGCTGTTCAACATCCTGCCACGGATCGTCTGTGTTGCACATGTGATAGACATGGGACAATGGCTAGTCGGACGTCATTCGCAGGGATGGTTATCAACCATAGCATGTACGGGCAAGGTTTCCTAGCTGTAACAGACAGCCATTATGCCACCGCGAGGTGCATCAGTACCACATTACTGATCCAGACAGTTGATACTATATCTACCATGCGGCCATCACACCATGTATGACTGGGATGACATGTGCAGCTTTGATGGACAGGGTTGCATGGTTTGGCGGGAGTATGTCACATGTTTGGCACATGGATCTGTCCAGCATGTGGCGATCCTAGTATTAGGATGGTGGTTGTCCATAATGTATGTCTTACAGATCAGGATATGGACATTTAGCATGTCCATCATCATGGTGTAGCAGATGTCTTTATGCAAGGTAGACAGCATGCTGTATAATGGAGGTGAGGATTGTGAAGGCTGGTATCGCCCATCCACACATGGCCATTACCCCTTAAAGGTGATATGTGATCCAATATTGGTCACCCCAGTGCTGTATATGCCTGTCCAATGATCTCTGTGCTCATGGATGGCATCCTGTCATGACATGGGTACCTCGTATGACTACTTAAGGGGCCTGGAGATGTCACCAAGTCTGGGAGGTGTACTGCACAGCACCATCCCTTACACAGTGTCCATAATGTTGACCACAGCCTAGGTGGTAGTTAATGGGTACAGGGATGTTCACCTAGCAGTGACAATGCTGATATCATCCATCAGAATGTGCACATATGTCACACACCACACCCACACAGCCCATTCTGTATGTTGTTCACAACACTGACACAGCTATTCCTCATAGGTCATGGCCATTCACATCCTTACATACACAGATGCCTAACATTTGTCTGTGTGGTATGGGCTACAATGAGGGTGGAGTACAACACATTAACCCTGTTCTACTGTAGCTGGCACTGGTGTGATATGTACATGTCACTCTGGCACCTTTTGTAGTTGTGAGTCTGTCAACAGGCCACTGGTAGAACACTCCTGTGACATACAAAGGTATTTGTAATCAAATATCCATACTGTCTTGTACATCTGTACTGCTAACATCTACAGTGATAATGGCTCATGGACATGCACACCATACTCAGCAGGGTTATAGTGCGGTGCCACCCATTATGACTGTCGTCACCACTTGTGGGTTGATATTATCCAACACCCTATCTGTATTGTATGGTCATGCTAGGCACTTGTTCAGAACTTGTGAGCATGTCATGAGCTACTGATTACTATAGCACCATTTCCCACAGGTACACTGGCTGTCCTAAAATTTCCAGCTTGCTTATGGTAAAACAGCTGTTGTACACACGTAACTCACATATCCTGTGAGACATGGTTGTATATACAGGCATGTCCAACTGTCACGTACCAGTGCTATTGCCTGTCTATATGATGGATATGTCATACATGTGGCAATTGAGCAATTGTCTCATGTACATATTCAATGCTCACCACCCAACATACGACACTACAGCCTGTGGGGGATGGACTTATGCAGCCCTGCTGGGGGTAATGCTGTCACCAACCCTGACTGCACCTGACAGTCACGTGGGGATGTGTAACATTCGCAACACACCCCACTCATCACATAGTCTCACATGATCTCCACCACAGGCCACACATATGAGGACAACTTGTGCAGTACCTCTCCATACTCTGTGTAGGCACAAGAGGCAGCCCCCATCATGGAACACAACATCACCAACTTATAGCCCACAGACTCATGTGTGCCCATCACATACAGCCAATAGGGTGTTATAACATACACAACACACCAGTCATAGGTGACTCTGTAGGCGGTCACACTGCAGTTCCACACAGCAGGCTGCACAAGGTGATAGTCACTTACATCTTGCTGTCGGGTAACTGGTTCTGCAACATAACCTATGCACCCATGCCACACCTCACCAGGTATGATGTGACTGTCATTCTCCATGTTAGTGTGACTGCCCTGAGATGCCACTTCACAGACTACGTGTGCAGGGACATGCAATTGCTCACCAGTCTTGTAGCCCTGAAGGTGTGGGCCAAGCCCTGGAGAGCATTATGCATTCTTCCGGACCCGATACCACTGTACAATGACTGACTGTGTCACTTCAACAGTTGCCTATGCTTCTGCTGTCATTCCACAGGCATCTGGTATCTGTCCGCTTTGACTGACCTGGTCAAACACAATGCTTTGGCACAGATGACCTGCACCTATCAGCCCTGGGAGTACAGATCACATGTAAGGCTCTTGCTACTTCTATACTGCCTGTCTTCCACAGTTTCCAATAACAGTCACCGGCAGAATGGGAACTGGCAAGCAAGACATGGGGTCATGTGCACAATGCTTGCATCTTCCTCTGTGACACATGCAGGCAAAGCACACCTTATAATGCACCACTCCAATATCTCTGCAGTGACTGGGACCTGCCTCTAGGCTCTGCAGAGCACACCTGCAATGACAGGTTATAGACAGACCATACCTTTCAGACACATACCTGGACCGGCACACCCACAGCTGAGGTGTTCCCATATCCCACTATGTTGTACACACATCCTGGCTAGTTACTTAGCACAATGCATCAGAGGTGCTCCATGTGCAACTAACTGTGTCCGGAACCACTATACACATTGTAACAAGCTGCAGATTCAACAACATACCCCACGGTTACCAGACCTCATTTGTTGGTGTACTGGACAGTAGGGCTCAGACAGCTACTACTGATGTGTGACTGACACTACCCCACACTTAACAGGGATAGCCACTCATGTACCGGCACATCCATGAGGCATAACCTCCACTCGGCTGGATCAACCCATACACGCCACCTCCAAGACCAACATTAACCATGACATTAACACTACCAACACGTGACTGGTGTTCCACACCTGGGGTTATCCCCTCATTGGTGGATTCCGAACATATGCTAATCAACCTTGTTAGCCACATCCCAGCACCACACCCTTCACGGCATACACAGTACATGAGTACTACAACACCTACTACAGACGTCTTATGACAGTGGTTGTTAACGTCATGAAACCCATGCAGATGGACAATGCACATACAAATGCTGAAACATACCCCAGTGCACTTCATTAGCACATACACGACTGCATGGATCATGCTATTCCACACAGAGCCATGATGGTACACACCAGATAACAGACGCCACTCTGGTGGTCAAGTTCCATGGACATAATGTACAACAACAGGTGGAGGCTGTTGCACAGTGGTGTACAATCCCATGGGTGGGGTAGCTCACTGGTCAGCCTTTGTAGGGCCATGGGATCCCTCATCACATACTCCAAGACTAGCTACGTAAACATTTCTGCGACACATTCTGGGGTGTACCACAAGGCATTATGGTGGTATGTCAGTAGTCAATGGCAATACCCACATCTGCTCTCACATACAACAGTCACTCAGGAACATTACAGACCCAGGTGATGTTGGCAACATGCTGGCAGATGGATTCAATGCTAACATTACACACTCTCACTCACTACAGGGCCACAATCCATGCAGGAACATTGTGGTCTCCCTGCGGTCACACCTACACAGTACTAACCTGCACTCTATATGTCCTGAGACACTGGCCCCATGTCACCTTCCAAAGTCCCAGACTGTGATGTCCACAAACCTCTGAAAAACATGTCTCCCCACTAGGCCACCATATTCAGTAATAGCCTTGTATCAGACATTGTGAACCCTGAATGGCACACAGCAACATTTATCACACTCCACACAGGTGGCACCACAATGCACGAGTGGGACTATAGTCCTACACTCCTGACTGGACTGTTCTGCATGGCTATGGGGCACATCATCAAGGACGTCATTCACAGAGACATTGTTGGGCTCCGGTCCTTTGATGCCACCCGGGTTGGACTTGTTAGGGCCAGAGCATGGCCCCTACACCTGGAGGACTCCTTTCATACAGTTACCAGGGTAGTTGATGATGGTATGGGAGTCCACACATCTTACATTGTCCTCTCATTGCCTTTCAGCACCGTTCTCCATTCTGGTATTGACAACATACACATCCACCTGCACATCGTACCCTATGTCTCAGGATGTTATGCAACGTGGCTCATGGACAGGACACACGCAATGAGGGTAGCATACCATAGTACCTACTGCATTTCAGTTACATTTGGCATACCGCAGTCCTCAGTCATAGGGCCCCTCATGTTCAGTATATGCTTCCCTGAGGTACAGGCTAGCCCAGGGGGACTTTCCCTGCCTAGCTTTACAACCCCCTGCATACAAAGTGCCATGATTGATCCACCAGCTGATACTGACTCCATCCATATGGGTGTCACTGTGACAGATACCTGATATGAATATCATGGCCACAAGCTGCATGACACAAGGTGCATGAACATCACCTTTGCATTACACCATTCACCCACTGACTATCACATAGGTGGTAGTCCCCTACATACATATCACATTGTACATGTTTGTAGTACACACGTATGTCGCACCCACTCCTGTGGTTACCGTATTGCCACTGTGGCGTGGATATCCTTCTACGTGGCCACACTTATCTGTACTGGGTGTGTAGCTGGTACATATGCACCTATTGTACCTCTGAACTCAAGACTTCTACACACATTCAAGGGTACACCACCCCATTTAGGGTGTACCTTACACAACAGCTACAGCTTTACATACCACAACATTAACACGCCATGATGTTTATTGAGCTCCGACAGTTAAAGTATGCGGCTGAACTATGGACACCTCATCTGTACACATTTGCATACTGCATACTCAGGGGTGACCTCTGCTGAACAGACAGGGCCCATGTCCACAACAATATTAATGGATATACTCCACATACGCGACATAAGCAAAAGCCACTGTGAGCAACATGCTCATGGATATGTGCACACACGCAACAATGAGTGGGATGTGCTTGAGGGTTACATTCCCAAACCGGACACTCACCATGCTTTGGAACATGAGTGCTATGTACATCATGCAGGGACACTCAGTAACACTTTTCATGTGATACCTCCCTTGGTGGTTGGGAGACACATGTACACCAGGGATCACTGCAGTGGCTGTACTGTGCAGAGGTGCAGGTAACGCATGGCTCTGCTGTTCACAGGACACTACCCTAGAGAGGTGCCACTGGTGTGAACACTGTAGTTGTGCTTACACATAGACTTTCCAGACTGCATAGTACCCCACTATGAACCTGTGAAGCTATTACATGTCCTTTGTGCATGGTTACTTGGTAGCCCTTCTATTTAGATTAGCTATCATGCTATTACAATGTCCCATGCCTACAAGCCATATGTATCCTGTTATTGTACATGCCAATAGACGATACCTTTGGTATGCATGATATGCCTGTTATGCTGTGTAGAATATCTGACATATCTACCTACAATACTATACATTATACATATTTTACATAGTATCCCATAATGCAAAGCATACTTGCACAGCGGGACCACCTTAGATATGTCATTGTCGTTATATGCCCATACACATGCCTACTGTGACAGTATATCAACATATACTATCCTTTGCTATGGCACATACTTGTTGGACATACCCTACCGTTGACGGCGGGTTGTATGGAATTGCTCTGTTTAAAGCCTTCATGTAGCATCCCTTGTGGTGTCTGTGATGTGTACCTTGTGGCCCACTGCTGGACGTACAGTTTCTAAGTATGCTCAGCAAGACATCACTACATAAATATCTTTTCCCACTTTATGCATTGCGGACACTTTTAATTAATGCAAACCAGGCTATACATACAGTAAATATTTAATACAAAACATGCTATATGTAAACTTACATACCGAGTGTTCTACATACCTTGTTATCATTACAGACTTTCGTCTCTATCTCTCTCACACTGCTTAAACAGGTATTTTGTACGAGCATATGGTTTGAATGTCTGGCAAGTCATCCTTATATACGTCGATACCTGTAACATGTGGTTTCCTGCCGCCATTTGGTGTTCCTGAGTGACTAATTACTTGCATATCAGCTGTGCAGCTACTCCATTCACCAATTACGCGGCAACAGTGGGTTATAATTGAATTCTCTACTTGGGCATTGCCCACTTGCCCTACCTTCGGGGAGACGGCCTGTATTGTGTTTTGTTATGTGTAATTGCAACTGCTATGCATAGAGACAAGTATACTTTGGATTCATGTCCCCCGTGGATTGTGTGTGACAGCTAGAGTATGTGGTTCAACATGTGGGTGTGCCTGTCATCCCAACGTCTGATAACGGACTATTGCAAACAAAACCTGTAACATCGCCATTTGTTCCATTATACAACGGCTGCAATTTTGCATGGCGCCTTTAATTGGGTCTCTCACAAGGTATGTTGACGGTTCTGCAGATGTAATTGACTGACTGGATGTTTGTGCTGTTATTACAGTCTGTATTGCTATAGTTTCTAGTGTGGAGGATGTTGGTGGGTGCACGTAGCATATGCAGGTTTGTGGGGCTTGCATTTCTACATATTCCATATATATGTGTGTGGGCTCCATCCCTAATTAAAGAGCTATCAGTTAGTAGACTTATGTTACGGGATTGTACATTGGGCTGTTGTTAATCGGTTTCTATATAGTATGCAGGTGAGGTTGATACTTCCATACCTCCGGAATTGCAGCGATATGTAAAGGGATATGTCTAAATGACAGCTATCCTGTGTATTTCTGTCCCAGATATTTTCAGTCATTGCGGTTGTGTTGGTAACAGAACCTCTTTGCCATGGGTTGCCACCTTTTCATATGGCCATTGTTGGACACTTGCGGACACACAGCGGTGTTTACAGGCCAACACATAGCCATGGTCAGTACACAGCATAGCACATACTTTTATCCTCAATACATACCTATTGTTGTGGGACTTTGGCTACTTATCATATTGCATGTAACATTTACGTTTCTTACATACAGGCATAACTATTTAATGCAATGATTACATTATATATGGGACATATTAATGTCCTACGATGTCGGACATTTGCCCTTTGTAATGTTTTATGTCAGGACACACCTGCCCAGGGAGGGGCTGTCCCTCCTAATGTGGGACAGGTGGTAACTGTATGCCTACGGCTAGCTATACCCACACCTACCGTAATGATCTACCTCTGAGTTGGCACTAACGGATACATGATGCGGACACACACACATACATTACAGTCACATGGAGACACACATGGCACCCTCACCACACAAATACACAGACTACGGCACTCACAAACACAGTTGAACACAGTACCTACGTGGACCGCAACACCGGCAGCGGTAACTAAATGTCCATTCATATCATCATACTATTACTTGTGGTTGTACTGTTCCAGTACTGTGTTCTTTTGGTCTTTCAGCCTCGTGGTTACGCATGTTGGTATGTTACACATTCCATAGATGGCGGTATCCTATTTATTTGTACCTCCAAGGTGTTATGAATGTCGTTGACCTATCTATATATATATTTGCAGATATCGCTGAATCCGTATATATCAACATTTATCACTGTATCGCCCTTTCTATCTGTATTATATATATGTATATATGTGTACATATATATATATATATATATATATATATATATATATATATATATATATATATATATCTGATGGGGAAAGTGACAGGCAAGCTACACCTTTCAATGTGTACTTGTTGGTGTATACTGTTTCCTGGACTCCGTACGTTTGTGTCTGTACTTGTCACATTACACACCTGTGATAGGTTAGGGTTACCAGCTGTCCCACTCTGCGAGGGACAGTCCCTCTTTGGGCAGTTGTGTCCTGCAAAATATTTGTAAACATGGCAAATGTCCTGAGATTTTAGAACATACTTATTTCCTATAGTTTATGTAATAGTTGCATAAAACAGTTATTCCATATCTGAACCACCTATATGTTATAGAAACAGAATAAGTAAGCAAACATTACAAGAATGAGCTTTTATCTAGGCAAAACAGTGAAGTTCTGATTTTCATACTGGCCGGGTGTATGTGTCAGCCTGCAGACATCTGACGTATGTCCCACATTGGTCATTTGAAGAGGTGGCAACCCTACCATAGGTACATCTTGGCTAGCAATAGTGTTAGGTGATTCTATACATGATTGCGTGTTCTACACCTGGCAGTGGTCGTTTTACCCTTCAGAGCAGGCGCTATTAGCACAGGGGTGAATAATGCTAGTTTCACCTGTTCTGGACATTATTAACCGTGATCTGTGCGGTATTCGGAGAAGCTTATCCCTGTTTCGCGCATATCCATATAGTCATATTTAAACGTCACTTACCAGCAGTGGGCAATGCATATTCCCACTAATGTGTGCTAAACATGATCTGATGACCTGCATCCGACATGCATTACTCGTGCCTTCGGGATTACGTTACATCCCTTTGAGGATGTGGAAAAGGGAACATGCATGATGGTCACTCCATTTAACACATGGCCATCTGGGATTTGTACACGTGTTATGTCATATTGTACATGGAGTATACTACGGCTGTTACTCCATACTGCACTCACATAGGTAACTCAGTTAGTTTACATATTGATGAGTCCAGTTAATGGTATGTCCATGTGATGTTTACTGGATGTGCTCCGGCATTGGGTATGTATATCACAGTGAGCCACACACGATACTGTGCTACACCTTCAAACGACCGTAGGTGGAGCATGCTGGAGTGACGAATACCTGTCATGGGTACACCCCATGCCTTGACACAATATCCATGATTATATTATGTGGAGCCCCTCATTAACGCAGCAGGGACTCCGTGCTGAGTGTGTGCAGAACAGTGCTTACACACATGTGCTCCCACGATTGCCTCTGCTCCTCTAAGCATCAGTTGGTTACTCGATATTGTGGCGACAGCGGACACTGTTTGCCCTGTTTGATGTATGGCCTCTGATAATCGGCCATGTACCTACCGATGTACCTGGGAACCTATACACACAGCACCACCATATGCTGATAGGCGCATGTACTGTTCAGGTGTTGACATTCAGTGTTCCATTTGAGGGCTGCCTATGTAGGATTCACATAGTGGGCCACCTATACATTACAATTTACAAGTGGTCATGTTTGTGTGCCATCCATTTTACTGTGTGTGCAGGTGGAGAGGTGAGTCAGTCCATAGGGGGCCTACACTATCAGAGTATGTGCTATACGTTCCCTCTTTGCCAAGGCGTAGGCATATTGGGCACACCTCCATCTGCCTACTGGGGCTGGCACAGTGTGTTCAAGGTCTGAATCCCTCTGTGCCTGTGATGGCCTGGCAATTGCGGTGGGCTATGAGGACCTTCACCATTTTGTTCCTGCTGCAGCTGTTTCTGCAGGATCACATTATGTAGCATGGCACATACTATGATGATGTGGGCACATGTGCCTGGAGAGTACTGCAAGGCTCCACCAGATGTGTCCAAGCACCGTAACCATGATTTCAGCATCCCAAACACACGCTCTGTGATGATTCTGGTTTGTGCGTGTGCCTCATTATGGTGTTCTTGCATGGGTGTGTGTGCATTTCTGATGGGAGTCATCATCCACAGCTCCAGTGCATAGCCAGCATCCCCCACAAGGTGGTCATGTGGGATGTCCCCCCTGACAAATACCTGATACAGCTGTGAGGCATGCCAGATATGGGAGTCATGGTAGCTTCCAGGGCTGCCAGCACACACATCCATGATAATGCCCTGGGCATTGCACACTACCTGGCAGTTGATGGAGTGGAATCCCTTGCGGTTTATGTAGTGCTTACCATGCTCACCGGGTGGTGACTTGATTTGTATGTGCGTGCAGTCTATCGCACCCAGTACCTCCGGGTAGTGTGCCACATGGTGGAAGTGACGCATATTGCTGGCCAACTCCTCCTGAGTTCGGGGGAAGTATATATGCTCATTGGTATGTGGTAACATGGCATCCAGGAACTGGTGTAGTACCCTGGATGCTGATGCCTGTGAGATCCCCATTATATCACCAGTTGGCCTTTGAAAGGTACCTGTGGCTAGTATTCACATGCTTACACATACCTTCGTGTCCACTGGGATGGGTTCCCCTCTGTTGTTTCTGGTTCTCAGGCGTGGCCGGCACAGCTCCACTATTTGCTGTAAGATGTCCCTGTCCACCCTGTAATGCTCTACTATCTCCAGATCATGTAGCCCCTGGTAGGTTACCCTTGGTCTGAGCACTCTTCTCTTCCTCCAGGGCCTGCAGTGGTTGTCGGCATCATCCTCCACAACACTGTCAGTCACTAACACATGCTGATGAATCACAGCTATGGCAGCTCCCAACATGCACATTTTAAAAGTTCCGTGTGTGTTTACACCTATGGTGCAGTGTTTGGGAATACAGAAGTGTGTGTAGGGTGCTTTCACACTTTATACTATTGTGCTGTGAACACTGATGATGTCATAGGGTGTGTATGTACGATCGTAGCTACAGGGTATCTTATGTGTTTTACTACCAGAACTACTATTGTGGTGCCTTTGGTGTTGACTTACATTTGGCTGCCGTGGATTACCTCTTGACCTTCCCTTTACATTTCTGCATGTTTCACCTACCATTTTCTGGCATGCATCCAGCAGCCTGCTTTCATTTGTACTTTCCTAGACCTGGCGTATCTTGCGTAATGTGCGCTATTGCCGGTCTACTGTCGGTTTGCTTTGCTCTGCTATGACAGATCTCCTATCTTTGCAATCCAATGCCTCCCCTCCTTTCTTTGCATTCCAATGCCTCCCCTATCCTGTTTTGCAGGTTTCTGCGAGCAGACTTGTCAGCTGCCATCGATTGGCTGCCGTGAGTTGATTGGTGTTGATTGCTCATTAGTATTCCAATTACCCTACTTCGGCATTTCCTTCTTTTCTTCCCCTGACCTTCCTGTTTGTGCTATTGTTCGCAGCGCATGCATTCGCTTACTGGGTTTCGGGCACGTTTTCATCCCCGTACACATGCGCTTTTGGGCACCATGTGTGCTCTCATTTAAACGATTCTATAACTTCCTCCCCACCCCTGTCCTGCAGCTTTGCTTAGCAACAACCAGGCCAGATTTGCATTGCTCCAATGTGCTCACTGCTACGGTGGCACACCCCTCTGCTGATGTCATGTATCTCCTTTGAGCCACTCCTCGGTGTTATAGCGCTGTGCCGTATAGCACAACCTTCATCCGGTGGGACATTTGCGATTCAGTATTATCTGCCTCATTTGCATGGCATTGACTACTAATTCATAGTTACCGCGCCAAACACTGTCACAGGCCCTTAGCAACCCTTGCACCTTGGTTGTGGTGTTCCATGCCTACCATTGTGTATTATGGTGTAAACCTGATTTGTATTACATTGCAATTTTATGACATTTTTATATAATTTCTTTATGTTCCAGTTTGCGCACACATGCCCTGCGGTTGTACTGTGCGTTACTGTGGACATGACATTGAATGTTGTTTTTTAGGTGTTGTGCATCTTTTCTTATGCCATTGGCTGTGTATTTAGCCATTGGCATATGTTAACTTTGTAATACATGAGTCTGGTCTGCTTCCATAGCTCCGATGTTCTGTTTGGGAAAATGTAAACCATGTTTTTTGGTTTACATTTCCGTGGGCTTACGCTACACCTGCACCACTTCATGAATCACTATCTGCCTTCATTTGCATGGTGCGACACTGCACATGGGGTGATTAGCATACCTATGCCAAGGGCTGCGCAGTTCTGGCGTATGCCGATAGTGCACGTGGTATTGGATCGTACCTGAGTCACTTGACGACCATATTTGGCATTATTCCGCCTATGCTATGCCTGCGCCTGGCGAAAGCTTCATGAATCTCGGGGTATTTCTTTTAGGTGAATATTAGCACTGTCTTCTTCAGCCAGCTCAGCACGTTTTTGAGTGTTTCCCATAGATTTCTGACCTAACTAAAAAATACTTTACAGTTATTCTTTGCATAGAAGGTTATTTTAGTCTCCTATTTAGCTTGTGCAGACTTGACTAGTTTCCAGATTTGTCTGTTGATACTAATGTGGGATTTTTTTTCAGTTGAGCACTCTCCTGGTTAGTTTTAGACAGAAATTTCTGCCTTCTGTTGTATAGTCTGTTTATGATTGAGATCCTGTTAAATCGGCCATCAGTCCTGTGTTGGGCTGAATGCCCTCCCTGTACCTTCAGGTATACTGAGTGTTTCTAATCGTACTCACTGGGGATCCTGGATCTACTGATGGTATGGTGGGAGACATTGCTATCTGTCAGGCAGGACATGGAGTGGCACAAATGAGTCTAGCCTGACAAATGCTCCTTCTCTACTCTCATCATAAGGCTTATTCTATGTACCTTGCTGCCTGGTGAACAGAAGAGTGTCTGACTTTATCTTTCTGTATTTGTCTTGCATCCTGATTGTTTCTTTTTGCCAAGTACTGAGGTCATTTCATAGAAGCTGGTAGAACTCCATTCTTAGCCTTCTTCTTAGCCATCCAGTATTCCTTCCTGGCCTAGTCTGTCTTTTCCATGTCCGACTTAGTCCTGCACTCATCCTTTCCTTTACTTCCTCAGTCACCAATATTAGCACTGTCTTCTTCAGCCAGCTCAGCACATTTTTGAGTGCTTCCCTTAAGATTTCTGACCTAACTAAAACTACTTTAAAGTTATCCTTTACATAGAAAGCTATTTTAGTCTCATATTTAGCTTTTGCAGACTTGACTAGTTTCCTGATTTGTCTGTTGATACTAATGTGGGATTTTGTTTCAGTTGAGCACTCTCCTGGTTAGTTATAGACAGAAATTTCTGCCTTCTGTTGTATAGTCTGTTTATGATTCCGATCCTGCTAAATCGGCCATCGGTCCTGTGTTGGGCTGAATGCCCTCCCTGTACCTTCAGGTATACTGAGTGTTTCTCATCATACTCAGTGGGGATCCTGAACCTAGCAATAGTATGGTGGGAGACTTTGCCATCGGTCAGGCTGGACATGGAGTAGCACAAATGAGTCTAGCCTGACCAATGCTCATTCTCTACTCTCATCATAAGGCAGTAAAGTTTCCATGTTTTTCTATGTCCCTTGTTTCCTGGTGGGCCTGGTAATCAGAAGCATGTCTAACTTTATCTTTCTGTCTTTGTCTTGCAGCCTGATTGTTTCTTTTTGCCAAGTACTGAGGTCATTTTCTAAAAGCAAGTAGAACTCCATTCTTAGCCTCCTCCTTAGCCATCCAGTATTCCTTCATGGCCTAGTCTGTCTTTTCCATGTCCCACTTAGTCCTGCACTCATCCTTTCCTTTACTTCCTCAGTCACCCCTTTTTAAGTACCTTATTTCTATCAATTGTTTGGCCACATATTTGTTCTGCAGTCATCCCACATGCTGTTTTGAGGTGCTGCCATTTTTCTTCGTCTAAGTCTGCTTCTTCCTCTACTTGTCTTGGGGTAATTGAGCGCTCAGTACTATCTTGTTCATTCTCACCTTTTAAATGTCTTCCATTAAAGGGTGAATTTCATATGGAAACATTCAGCATGATTTGTGGGAAAGACCCCCACAAAAGCACAAGTAGATAATGCAATGGCCGGAGGTCTGGATCAAACCTTGTACATTGTGCATGGGAGGTTAACACCTTTACCGCTTCGCTATCTGGTCTCACTCCCTCATAAAAATACACATCTTGAATCGGTTAAACTCTTGCCAGTGGTGAGAATCAAACTCTGAACCTTGTGCTTGAAAAGCATACACCTTAATCAGTGTACCATTGGCCTTGCAGGTAAAAATGAGTTTAAAAAAAGGGGTTTTCAGCTTCATGATTCTCCTTGCATATCAGTCTAGTCAGACGTATGGGTCGGTAGTTTCCTGGATCTGTTGATGGCCCAACCTTGTGCAAAGGGATAATTGTTGCTGTCCTTCACTCTACTGGAGCAAAGCCTGCCTGGAGACTGTGCTTAAATAGAGAACTGAATTGGTGTGCTAGACCATGGTTGAGCTCTTTACAAGGCACCCTGGGATTCCATCAGGGTTCACAGATGCTGTGTCTCTAGCTTTAGAGAGTGCAGTAACGACTTCTTTTGTGATATCAGGCAAAGGAATCATAGGGGAAATTTCATCAGAAGTGACCTGAGGTGATAAATGGGTGAACTTTTTGTTGAATGTAAATGCCAGCACCTTTACTATGTCTTTTAGGTGAATATTAGCACTGTCTTCTTCAGCCAACTCAACACGTTTTTGAGTGTTTCCCTTAAGATTTCTGACCTAACTAAACATACTTTACAGTTATCCTTTTCATAGAAAGCTATTTTAGTCTCCTATTTAGCTTTTGCAGACTTGACTAGTTTCCTGATTTGTCTGTTGATACTAATGTGGGATTTTTTTTTTCCGTTGAGCACTCTCCTGTTTAGTTTTAGACAGAAATTTATGCCTTCTGTATAGTCTGTTTATGATTCCGATCCTGCTAAATCGGCCATCAGTCCTGTGTTGGGCTGAATGCCCTCCCTGTACCTTCAGGCATACTGAGTGTTTCTCATTGAACTCAGTGGGGATCCTGGAACTAGCAATGGTATGGTGGGAGACTTTGCCATCTGTCGGGCTGGACATGGAGTAGCACAAATGAGTCTAGCCTGACCAATGCTCCTTCTCTACTCTCATCATAAGGCAGTAAAGTTTCCATGTTTTTCTATGTCCCTTGTTTCCTGGTGGGCCTGGTGATCAGAAGCATGTCTAACTTTATCTTTCTGTCTTTGTCTTGCAGCCTGATTGTTTCTTTTTGCCAAGTACTGAGGTCATTTTCTAAAAGCAAGTAGAACTCCATTCTTAGCCTCCTTCTTAGCCATCCAGTATTCCTTCGTGGCCTAGTCTGTCTTTTCCATGTCCCACTTAGTCCTGCACTCATCCTTTCCTTTACTTCCTCAGTCACCACTTTTTAAGTACCTTATTTCTATCAATTGTTTGGCCACATATTTGTTCTGCAGTCATCCCACATGCTGTTTTGAGGTGCTGCCATTTTTCTTCGTCTAAGTCTGTTTCTTCCTCTACTTGCCTTGGGGTAATTGAGTGCTCAGTACTATCTTGTTCATTCTCACCTTTTAAATGTCTTCCATTAAAGGGTGAATTTCATATGGAAACATTCAGCATGATTTGGGGGAAAGACCCCCACAAAAGCACAGGTAGATAATGCAATGGCCGGAGGTCTGGATCAAACCTTGTACATTGTGCATGGGAGGTTAACACCTTAACCGCTTCGCTATCTGGTCTTACTCCCTCATAAAAATATACATCTTGAATCGGTTAAGCTCTTGCCAGTGGTGAGAATCAAACCCTGGACCTTGTGCCTGAAAAAGCATACACCTTAATCAGTGTACCATTGGCCTTTCAGGTAAAAATGAGTTTAAAAAAAGGGGTTTTCAGCTTCTTGATTCTCCTTGCATATCAGTCTAGTCAGACATATGGGTCAGTAGTTTCCTGGGTCTGCTGATGGCCCAACCTTGTGCAAAGGGATAATTGTTGCTGTCCTTCACTCTACTGGAGCAAAGCCTGCCTGGAGACTCTGCTTAAATAGAGAACTGAATTGGTGTGCTAGACCATGGTTGAGCTCTTTACAAGGCACCCTGGGATTCCATCAGGGTTCACAGATGCTGTATCTCTAGCTTTAGAGAGTGCAGTAACGACTTCTTTTGTGATGTCAGGCAAAGGAATCATAGGGGAAATTTCATCAGAAGTGACCTGAGGTGATAAATGGGTGAACTTTTTGTTGAATGTAAATGCCAGCACCTTTACTATGTCTTTTAGGTGAATATTAGTACTGTCTGTCTTCTTCAGCCAACTCAGCACGTTTTTGAGTGTTTCCCTTAAGATTTCTGACCTAACTAAACATACTTTACAGTTATCCTTTGCATAGAAAGCTATTTTAGTCTCCTATTTAGCTTTTGCAGACTTGACTAGTTTCCTGATTTGTCTGTTGATACTAATGTGGGATTTTTTTTTCCATTGAGCACTCTCCTGGTTAGTTTTAGACAGAAATTTCTGCCTTCTGTTGTATAGTCTGTTTATGATTCCGATCCTGCTAAATCGGCCATCAGTCCTGTGTTGGGCTGAATGCCCTCCCTGTACCTTCAGGCATACTGAGTGTTTCTCATTGAACTCAGTGGGGATCCTGGAACTAGCAATGGTATGGTGGGAGACTTAGCCATCTGTCGAGCTGGACATGGAGTAGCACAAATGAGTCTAGCCTGACCAATGCTCCTTCTCTACTCTCATCACAAGGCAGTAAAGTTTCCATGTTTTTCTATGTCCCTTGTTTCCTGGTGGGCCTGGTAATCAGAAGCATGTCTAACTTTATCTTTCTGTCTTTGTCTTGCAGCCTGATTGTTTCTTTTTGCCAAGTACTGAGGTCATTTTCTAAAAGCAAGTAGAACTCCATTCTTAGCCTCCTTCTTAGCCATCCAGTATTCCTTCGTGGCCTAGTCTGTCTTTTCCATGTCCCACTTAGTCCTGCACTCATCCTTTCCTTTACTTCCTCAGTCACCACTTTTTAAGTACCTTATTTCTATCAATTGTTTGGCCACATATTTGTTCTGCAGTCATTCCACATGCTGTTTTGAGGTGCTGCCATTTTTCTTCGTCTAAGTCTGTTTCTTCCTCTACTTGCCTTGGGGTAATTGAGCGCTCAGTACTATCTTGTTCATTCTCACCTTTTAAATGTCTTCCATTAAAGGGTGAATTTCATATGGAAACATTCAGCATGATTTGGGGGAAAAACCCCCACAAAAGCACAGGTAGATAATGCAATGGCCGGAGGTCTGGATCAAACCTTGTACATTGTGCATGGGAGGTTAACACCTTAACCGCTTCGCTATCTGGTCTTACTCCCTCATAAAAATACACATCTTGAATCGGTTAAACTCTTGCCAGTGGTGAGAATCAAACCCTGGACCTTGTGCTTGAAAAGCATACACCTTAATCAGTGTACCATTGGCCTTTCAGATAAAAATGAGTTTAAAAAAAGGGGTTTTCAGCTTCATGATTCTCCTTGCATATCAGTCTAGTCAGACATATGGGTCAGTAGTTTCCTGGGTCTGTTGATGGCCCAACCTTGTGCAAAGGGATAATTGTTGCTGTCCTTCACTCTACTGGAGCAAAGCCTGCCTGGAGACTGTGCTTAAATAGAGAACTGAATTGGTGTGATAGACCATGGTTGAGCTCTTTACAAGGCACCCTGGGATTCCATCAGGGTTCACAGATGCTGTGTCTCTAGCTTTAGAGAGTGCAGTAACGACTTATTTTGTGATATCAGGCAAAGGAATCATAGGGGAAATTTCATCAGAAGTGACCTGAGGTGATAAATGGGTGAACTTTTTGTTGAATGTAAATGCCAGCACCTTTACTATGTCTTTTAGGTGAATATTAGCACTGTCTGTCTTCTTCAGCCAACTCAACACGTTTTGAGTGTTTCCCTTAAGATTTCTGACCTAACTAAACATACTTTACAGTTATCCTTTGCATAGAAAGCTATTTTAGTCTCCTATTTAGCTTTTGCAGACTTGACTAGTTTCCTGATTTGTCTGTTGATACTAATGTGGGATTTTTTTCCGTTGAGCACTCTCCTGGTTAGTTTTAGACAGAAATTTCTGCCTTCAGTTGTATAGTCTGTTTATGATTCCGATCCTGCTAAATCGGCCATCAGTCCTGTGTTGGGCTGAATGCCCTCCCTGTACCTTGAGGTATACTGAGGGTTTCTCATCGTACTCAGTGGGGGATCCTGGAACTAGCAATGGTATGGTGGGAGACTTTGCCATCGGTCAAGCTGGACATGGAGTAGCACAAATGAGTCTAGCTTGACCAATGCTCCTTCTCTACACTCATCATAAGGCAGTAAAGTTTCCATGTTTTTCTATGTCCCTTGTTTCCTGGTGGGCCTGGTGATCAGAAGCATGTCTAACTTTATCTTTCTGTCTTTGTCTTGCAGCCTGATTGTTTCTTTTTGCCAAGTACTGAGGTCATTTTCTAAAAGCAAGTAGAACTCCATTCTTAGCCTCCTTCTTAGCCATCCAGTATTCCTTCGTGGCCTAGTCTGTCTTTTCCATGTTCCACTTAGTCCTGCACTCCTCCTTTCCTTTACTTCCTCAGTCACCCCTTTTTAAGTACCTTATTTCTATCACTTGCTTGGCCACATATTTGTTCTGTAGTCATCCCACATGCTGTTTTGAGGTGCTGCCATTTTTCTTTGTCTAAATCTGTTTTTTTCCTCTACTTGTCTTGGGGTAATTGAGCGCTGAGTACTATTTTATTCATTCTCCCCTTTTAAATGTCTTCCATTAATGAGTGAATTTCAGATGGAAACATTCAGCATGATTTGGGGGAAAGACCCCCACAGAAGCACAAGTAGATAATGCATTGGCCGGAGTTCAGGATCAAACCTTGTACCTTGTGCATGGGAAGTGACCACCTTAACTGTTTCGCTATCTGGTCTCACTCCCTCTCAGGGACAATAAAAATATACATTTTCAATCTAAGTTCTTGCCAGTTGTGAGCATCAATCCCTCTACCTTGTGCTTGAAAGGGATACTCTTTAACCATTGTATCATTGGCCTTTCAGGTGGAAATGAGTTTAAAAAAAGGGTTTTCAGCTTCATGATTCTCCTTGCATATCAGTCTAGTCAGACGTATGGGTCAGTAGTTTCCTGGGTCTGTTGATGGCCCAGCTCTGTGCAAATGGATAATTGTTGCTTTCCTTCACTCTACTGGAGCAAAGCCTGCCTGGAAACTGTGCTTAAATAGAGAACTGAATTGGTGTGCTAGACCATGGTTGAGATATTTACAAGGCACCCTGGGATTCCATCGTTCATAAATGCTGTGTCTCTAGCTTTAGAGAGTGCAGTGACAACTTATTTTGTGATATCAGGCAAAGGAATCATAGGGGAAATTTCATCAGAAGAGACCTGAGGTGATAAAGGGGTGAACTTTTGTTGAATGTAAATGCCAGCAAATTTACTATGGGCCAGATTCACAAAACCTCCGTGTAAGAGTTAATATGTCTTACATGGAGGCTGCAGTCTAATGGTATGACGTCAGCATGCCATGCATATTCATGAGAACATGCTGAATCATACCATAGGCTAACACGGTCCATGTAGGAAAGTAGGGGGCGTGTCCGAATGCCATGTTCTGCAAAGGGACACGCCCCCAGAAGAGTCAGAGTCCTGAAAGTAAACACCCACGAGCGAGTCCGCGGAAATGTCAAGGAACACAACACCACACATGCCCTCACAGACTATAAACCAAACTGTAATGTAAAACGTAAAAATAGCAGTTTAATTTTTTTTTTTATAATTTCCAAAATGTTTGCCCGTAGTTGCGCTCATTGGTGTGGTTATGTCCTCCACTCAGCCACTGTTAGCAGACATTGAAAAGCATATAAGATCTAAATATGCAAATTAAGCCACGTAGCAATAGCGTAGCGGTAGAGACATTGGCCAAAGAGGAGGTAGTCATGGTTCAGGCCCCCACAACATCATTTTCCATTTTTATTTAAATAAGCATGAAACAATCCCCTGACATATATATATATATATATATATATATATATATATATATATATATATATATATATATATATATATATATATATATATATATATATATATATATATATATATATATATATATAAAACTATAATTTAAGTAAAATGTAACGAAATGGGCCATGTATTTTTGAAGAAATCCGACATAATAAAATATAAAAAAAGGATCATAATTGCCCATAGCTTAGCAAGGCTTTAGCAAGCTGAATATGGGTGCCCGTAGGTGAGCAGTGCTTTAACAAGCTTAATATGAGTGCCCGCAGGTGAACAGCGATTTAACAGGTTTAGTATGAGTGCCCAGAGTTGAGCAGCAGTTTAACTCGCCTAAAATGAATGCCCATAGTTCAGCAGCGCTTCACCCGCTTAATATGGGTGCTCATAGCTAAATAACGCATTACCCAGCATAAGCCATTTGTGTGAAGCTGTGCAGTGCGCCAACTAGCTTACCATCGGGCAACATTGGGCAAGCTGTATCAAAGCCGCCTTTACACAAACACACCTCCTAGCCTGTCTAGACAGTAGTAAAATAAAAAAAAGCAATACCCAGGGTCCAACCTGGGATACTGTGCACCATAGTCAAAGTACTGAACCACTAAGCCATGACAGTTGTACTGAGAAATGCAGTATTAGCATATATATAGGAATGAATGGAAATAGAAGCATGACAAAGCAGGTTTTTTTAAGCTGATAAATATCCAAAACGGCCAATCACAGATAAGTGCGGGAAAACCGGCGTATATAAGCCCCATAGGTGGGAATACACAGCATAACTGATTGTGATACCCATTTGCAGTCAGGATGGCAGGTGCAGGAGAGGGAAGTCACTTTAGAGCACAAAGGTGGGGTGTTGAGGAGTCAAAATATATGGTTTGGCTCCTAGTCCATGATCTTGAAGCACAACTCATGCAGGGCCAGGTTCACTGGGGTGCGTACAAGGAAGAGGCATGGAACCGGTTGGCACATGATCTCACCAGTGCCACAAGCATTCCAAGGACTGGTGAGCAGGTCTGTCACCACCATGCGGACCTGAAGTGATGGAAGGAGGACCAAATGAACCGTTGGATCCAGGAGGCCCGCCAAATGCCCAATGCCCCACTACTGAGTAAGTATCCATGTAATTAGGTATGTAAGAAATGCTATCCTAGCCTATAGTATGGAGACGTATGCTCCAATATTACTTCCTTTATATTACAGTTGCAGGTGTTCATTCCATGAATCAGCGAGCCTGTGCTGATAGGCTGCTGAATTTGCGCCATCAGGCAGGTTAGTAATTATTTAGCTGGTATTGTCATAGAATATAAGTGAGACAGATTGTAAAAGGGTTCACTGCTGTAACCCACTAATAAAGGTCAAATAAGCCTAGAAGAAAGATTCTGCTAGTATTGTAAGATTAGATAAGTGATGCAGCCTGGAAAAGAGTGTAATGCAATCCAGTAATAAAGATTAAACAAGTCTCAAATAGAGTTTCCACCTGTATTGTAATATCAGATAACTGCTGCAGCCAGAAAATGAGTGGTAATCAATCAACAAAGGATAGACAAGTGTCAAATACATCCTTGTAAATTCTGCCATATGAAATAAGTGAGTCAGCTGGAAAGGGTTGTTGTAAACCAGTAATAAATGTTAATAAAGCCTAGAATTAAGTACCATTCTGAAATGTAAATATAAAATAATTGAGAGAGTGTGAGAAAGACAGTTTGAAGCTACCAAGAAAGCTGTAATAAGTCTGGAATAAAGGTATACTGCAGTCACTACGTAATGAAATGAATGAGAAAGCCACAACCAAAGAGTGTAATGTTTTAAATAAAATACAGAACATGGACTGTGTCTGTCCCACAAATTGGATATGTTGCTGTACCCTTGCATTATGGAAATAGTATGGTTGTATGAAATGCTGAACATCCACAGTTGTCTAGACCCATATAAATCAAATATAGCAGGATGCTGTACCTGAACACAGCCAGATATGAACATATATGAATAAAAATGGAATGTATATTAATGTAGCAGTAACATCCCCATCACCAACATTCCTAAGGTTACATACAGGAAACTGTATTAATACATGTAGGGGATATATATCTGCATCTACTAGGAATGTACAGTATATGTATAGGTAGTTTTAGTTGTTAATGTAAATCTTCTCCACCTTACCCTATTTTCACAAATGATGCCATTCCACACCAAACCAGGTATGTGTATTTACAATTAATTCCCATGGACATTTGTCCTGTTGGTTCATACATATCTGCATGTATGATGATGCATGTGCCCCGTTCACATATCCAAACCTGATGGCCTGTTGCCACCAATCAACCCTGCATGCTGTTGGAATGTGCACTGTTGTTCTAAATATGCATGAGTTATGCTTGCTGCTCAGTGTTCAGAATTCATGGGTGTTTTGTTAATGGGAATACTGATGCATGCTGTTACAACTAATTTTGAATGGTGTTGTTTGTTACTAACCCAAAATGCCATAAAATACTGCTAAACATAGGACAACAGGGAAGGCGGGTTCCAGCGGACCCACCTCTCCCACCTCAACTGGCGAGTGCACCTGGCACCAGTGCCCGGGCTGGGACCTCCTCCTCCAGTGGCCCTGTGCCACCTTCAGGTGGAAGCACTGCAGGGGATGGGACTCGTCTCCCCTCTGCAAGCATGGCCGGAGGAGAGCCTCCACTCACCCTCCACAGGGTCAGGTCTGTGGTGCGTAGTGAGATCAGGCGTTCTGTGACTGATCCCCTACGCCAGCTTGAGGCGAGGGTGGCACAACTCACGGGTGTGCCTGCCCATCCTATCCAGCCCCCAGCACAGTTCCGGCCTGGGCTGTGAAGGCGCAGTGGTAACTGCCTATGGGTGGGGATTTCAGTTCCACTGTTGCCATCTGTAGGCTCATGGGCTTGAGATATCCAAACATCCGTCCCCGTCATTTGTGTTTACCCCCCACATGTGTCATACTCCACCCCCTGTATGAGTCTTGTTTGTCTTGTCTGTTGACCTACCTCCCCAAATATACCTACTTCCCGTACCTCACATTCCACTCTCACCTGAAAAAATAAATAAAAAAAGGGCACTCTGTTTCCACAAAAAAAATTACGCCACATACATAGCTGCCCAATTCACACACATGTCCACTGGACATGCAAACTGATAATTTTAATTGGCAGTACAACATATTTTGTTGTCCTCACCCCTCTCTCAGGGGTGGAAGGTTTCAAATTTCACACCAAATTTCACACATATGCACAGCTGTTGCTGATAAAGAAATGGGCAGCTATGGGCCTTCCCTACATCCTTCCTGCACATCCCAAGCTTGTTTTCCTACTGTCCTACCCTCTTTGTGCCCCCTTTTTCACCACTTTCCTATCTCCCCATTTTCTTTTCTTTAAAAGAAATTAGCGTGGGTGTTAGAGGGAGTAAGCACTTTTAAGTAGTGGTCAGCGGGTGTGCGCTTGTGTGCACTTAGCTAAGCGAGTGTGTGCATGTGTAAGCATCATGCAAACCAGCGCAAACCCTCTTACAACTGCTTAAAAGTGCCTTAGTCACTCTGTATGACAAGGCCTGTAGTCTGCTCATCAGAAAAATAAAATACCTCTATCAGTCGCGAACCCCAGACATTGGAAATACTAGTCTGCATGAATTACCACTGAGCCACATCATATATACAAGAGCTTGGTGCTGAAAGAAATATATCATGAAATACAAGGAGTGAATGTAAAGGGAATATAGGAAGGCCATTACACAAAGCTTGTTCCCTGAATCCTTACTGGCAATTCTTGTGGAATTGCATTACATTAGTGTGATAAGAGAAACAGCCATGCTAGGAGGTAATAATGTTACAGTAGCACCTTACAAACCCCACACAGTATCAGAGCAGGATAAACACTGCCATATTTGAATAGGTATGAGGCCAGACTTCCCAACTGTGACTGATTTACAGGGATGTCCCTGATTTGCAAAAAAATTTTACCTGTGCCCCACTGACTCCCTGTGAAATGTACTAACAGTAGGCATAAAGGTGGGGTATCCCACGTAATGGTGACTGTCAATAAGTTAAAGTAGACATTACTTGCATGTCAGAAATGGTGTAGTAATACATATGCTCAAAATACCCCACAGTCACAACTGCAGAATATCCGAAATATATTACGGGTGTATCCCACTGATATGTACCTTTCCCTGAGGCTGGTCAAATATATACCTGAGATTATCTGAGGCCTGCAAGTGTCAGAAATACACAGGCATATCAGCCTGTCTGCTGTTACACACTCTGCGAATAGCTGTAGAATTACTCCCACAGGCACACCCACATGTAGGAGTACAACACAGAAATATCAAAGGATGTAGGCATCTAACAAACTAATGACAGTATAGCCGTTTACAAACACTGCATGTGCCTGATATTCATAATTGTTAGTACAAAATACAAGGCCCTACTACTGCTCAGCAGCAAAATAAGATACCCTTGTAAGTGTCAAAGCCCAGACCTTGGGCTCACCAGACTGCATACAGTGCCACCAAGCCACAGCAAACATATAAGATCTTACTGCTGAAAGAAATATATCATGCATTATAAGGAGTGAATGTAAATGGAAAATAGGAAAGCCATAGCAACACATTCCAGTAAAGACAAATATCAGGCCTTCAAGGAGTGAATGTAAAGGGAAAATAGTGAAGCCATAGCAACACATTGCAAGAACTACTGTTGTATACCAGTTAATCCACAACTCCCACAGGAAAGTACATACTCCCATGTAAACAGTGTTAGCATTAGCAGGTGTGAGTTAACATACACACTGAGAAGAGTGAACTGGAAAAAGCAACAGTCAGGTTTCAGTACAACATGCATTTCAATGGTTACAACAGCCTTAGATATGAGAGACATACCAACCTTCTGACTGACACAACAGTGTCCACAGCAAACCAGCATGGTCCACACCTTGCAAAACTGAAAGGCCTACGCCTACCTAACCTAACATTTTATAGCAGTAACCTGAAATCATAGTGAGAACTGCAATTAACACACAGCAGGCTGCATGCAATTAGTAAATGCTGGCCGCCAATTGGTGCAGAGGCCATCACATGCACATGTGCAGATACCTACAAAAGCAGCCTGTACTGCCAGTCCACACATGCAATAATATCATTGCAGGTGCAGAGGCCATCACATGCACATGTGCAGATACCTACAAAAGCAGCCTGTACTGCCAGTCCACACATGCAATAATATCATTGCAGCAACTAGAGGGAGACAGAGACAGAGACAGAGACAGAGACAGAGACAGAGACAGAGACAGAGACAGAGACAGAGACAGAGACAGAGACAGAGACAGAGACAGAGACAAAAATAAAAAAAAAAAAGAAAAAACAAGCCAGCCAGCCATCCAGCCAGCCATCCAGGCAGCCAGACAGCCATCCAGGCAGCCAGCCAGCCATCCAGGCAGCCAGCCAGCCAGCCATCCAGGCAGCCATCCAGCCAGCCACCCAGGCAGCCATCCAGCCAGCCATCCAGGCAGACAGCCATCCATCCAGGCAGCCAACCAGCCAGCCATCCAGGCAGCCAGCCAGCCATCCAGGCAGCCAGCCATCCAGCCACCCAGGCAGCCAGCCAGCCATCCAGGCAGCCATCCAGCCAGCCATCCAGGCAGCCATCCAGCCAGACATCCAGGCATCCAGGCAGCCAGCCATCCAGCCACCCAGGCAGCCAGCCAGCCATCCAGGCAGCCAGCCAGCCATCCATCCAGGCATCCAGACAGCCAGTCATCCAGCCACCCAGGCAGCCAGCCAGCCAGCCATCCAGCAGCCAACCAGCCATCCAGGCAGCCAGCCAGCCATCCAGCCATCCATCCATCCATCCATCCATCCAGCCAGCCAGCCAGCCAGCCAGCCAGCCAGCAAGCTAGCAAGCCAGCAATCCAAAAAAAAGCTGTCAGAGACAAAGGTAATGTAAACTACATAATATAATAATCTACATACTGTGAACCCTCCATATGTGTTACCAGTCTGTATCTATATGTATATGAAGATGTGCATAGGGCAAGGGACATACTGCAACTGTTAGTGAAGGCTAGACATACATATGTAGTTGAAGGTTGCTATGTGCAGATATCAATGTAGGTTGTAGTGTGTGGCATTGAAAACAGCATGCAGTGCAGGTATATGTCATGTGGTGGTGAACTTCTGTGGGACTGAGCCAGTGAGGCCTGCTACAGCTATATGGCTTGAGGACAGCATAATGCATTATGCACAACAGTGTGCAATATCATTACAGAATGGTATGTCTCGCAACTGTTGCAGAAGTGATATTCCCACCATGAAAGGTGGGCAGTCCATGTACCTACATGTGCATGTATATGTACAGCAATGGATGTTAAGAAGTGTGTGTATATATATATATATATATATATATATATATATATACACACACATATATATATTTATATATACATATATCTATATATCGATATACATATATATCTACATATATATATCTACATATATATATATATATATATATATATATATATATATATATATATATATATATATGTACATAGACAGAGAGGTCTGTATAGATACATAGAGATATATGGATAGATAGATAGAGAATATGTATATACATATAGATATAATAGACAAATACATATATAGATATAAATTTAGATACATACATGTATGCAGATAGATATAAATGTCTATAGATATGTGTGTGTATGTATATATATATATATATATATATATATATATATATAGATATATATACATAGTTATATATAGTGGTGTGTATATAGATATATATACATATATGTAGATATGTATATATATTTATATATATATATATATATATATATATATATATATATATATATATATATGGATATGTATATATTGATATATATATTTATATATAGATATATATATAAAGAGAGAGTGAGAGAGGGGGACATGGGGGCAGATGTACTGCAACAGGTGCCTGGTGACCAAGGCATGGACAGAACACCAGTGTTGATACTGCAGTACCATACCCCATTCCAAAACATGTTACCCACTAACTACCACATATGTGGTTGCCTGCCTACCACTGGAGGTGTCAAAAGGGAACATGGGACACAGGTGTACAATAGCCTCCCCTTTGATATCCACAGTGGCACACTAGTCTTGTAATCCCTGTACATGGTATGTGTCATCACAAAAGGTGTGTCAGCTAGGGAAATATAAGTCAGTGTATCCCTGTACACCTCACAATGTCCTATGCAGTATGTACCTCCCATGAGAACTACAGCAAGTGGAAGGGCCACAGACATACCTAACAAAGACTGATAATGGCCACAAACACATTCCCTATGCAGACTGACTCACAAAATCACAGCTAGAGTGCCTTGCATACTGCCTACACAGAGGTTACCAGTGCTGGACATACAGAGTTATGTCACACCCATACCAGTTGGCCAACCACCATGGCAACACCTCACAATCCATCCAGCCTACATGACTAGGGCCCTAATCCCTGTCACCACACTAAACAGCACATGCTGGAGGCACAAGTTTCTGTACACAAATATGCCATACCCTGGACTAAACCACCCAGCATTAACAAACAAGGCTCCTCATTAGTAGATGTCATACATACCCCTGATGAATGTCATGGAGATAGGTGATATGCCCTGTGAGTCACCTGTGTGTAACCATTTCACAGGAGCAATTAAAATCACAGTACATGTGTACCAAAGGGCAGGGTAGCATATGGCTAGGCTGCCCTAGGCCCAGGGCCAATAGCATAGTACCTACCTATGACACAATGCACACACACATGTACTCAGTGCAATACCAGCTGTGTGACATTGAATGAGTGTGACACTGACTGTGTGCAAGGTCTGTAAAGGTGTGATAGCTTAGCGTGAGTTTGTGTCTGTCATGGTAGTTGGTGTCCTTGGTGTGAGGCCAGAGAAAGATGTGTCAGTTATTGGGATGCAAACATAGTAGATTGGCATATGTTGTGCCATAGTTCCCTCTGTACGACTGTGGTGTCCCCTCATAGGCAGAAGCAATGCATGTATGCTTAGTAAGTGGTACTGCTGTTGAATCCAGCTCACATATGAACTGTTGTACTACCTGATGTTGTAGGCCTAAACACTACAGTATGGTGTATGTTCACATTCTGTGGTAACCCTGTTTGGTGTGTTACCTGTAGTCTGCACAGATTACATACCTCATGCATAGGTATCTGTAAGTAGGGGCACACAGTACTATAAGGTACACAGTTAATGCTCATATGTGTCGTCATGCATTTGTGTGTTGTATGTATGTGTAATGTGTGTGTAATGATGCCTGTACCATGGCCGCAATCACGTGTGTTACAGGGTATGTGTGTGTATCTGGCAGCATGTATACTCTGTGACAGCAGTATGTTGGCTTTAGTAACAACTGTGCACGTATGTCAGGTAGGGGTATGGCATCAAAGACTAGGGTGGATTACCATTGAAACTGTACATGTGTATTGCATTCATTGCATGGGGCGGCAATATTCGTCATCCATTAGCTTGATACATACCCCGATGTGAGGTTGTGCATTGTATCCCAAACAGTGTGCCGAGTGCTGGTGTATACTAGTTTGTTGTATGGAGTGTGGCAGGCACTGTCAGACAGTTGTGGGCTGAGCACTGATATGTGGTATCGAACATGTGTATCCCCTGATAGACAGACATATGCTATATATGGCAGTGAAGTGATATCAGTACATTTGAATATTAAGTGTGCACATAACTTGCTCACATATTATTCTTTTCCTTCCTTCCAGGGTGATGGTGCATCAGAGAAACCCACCTTATACAGCAGCAGAGGATCAGGAGATCCACCAGAGCCTGGTGCAGAATTACTGTGTGCTGTTTTCCAGGACCAGCCAGAACCAGCATGAGAGGGCTGCACTGTAGCAAGAACTTGTCCATCGGGTAAATGACATAGGCATGCATAACTGGACATATGAACAGGTACGCCATCACTGCAGTGATTTAATTAGACATGTCCGGCAGTGTGCGTCTGATATCCACAGACAACAGCTTGCCACAGGTGGTGGGGTACCTATCCACCCCCCCCCACCAGTGTGGAGGAGCACCTCCTAAGTGTTGTGGCTCCAGGCCAACAACAAGAACATCCACAAACATGTGTCATCATGGAGGCCGGAGCCACCCAGCATGTTGAAATGGAGTGTGCAGGTAACATGCCATATCTGTAGTTGACTGTTCTCTGTACTGGTAGTCTATGCGTGTGTGAGATGTGTACTGTTTGTGTAGCTGTTAACCTGCCCATTCTTCTGCAAGATTGATATTCTGAGCATAATCTGTACACCTGTGAAAGCCACCTGTTGTACTACTGTACTTTATCATACTCACAGCATCAAAGGCACAGTTGTGGCCACTGGCAATCACTCTCATATGTTTGCAGGTCCCTCTGGAGTGACAGCAAGTCAGCCAATCCATGCTGGTGAGTGTGTAATAACAATACTATTGCTAATGACATGTGCATGTCATATGGAGGTGTAGTGTGTGCACATGTAACACACCTACACATAATGCATGCTGTGCATGTTTGCTGTGAGACTACGCATATCCCATTATTCTCAGTAGCTGCCTTACTCACATGCAATACAAAGAGCATGACACATGTGTGGCAACACAGTACTGGACATTGTATAGGCATACCAGATACATATGTACACAACACACACATGTTTGGCATACACACTACACCTTAGCCTGCTACACATGTCCAGTTATGACATCTGCTGTATGGCCAGCCTTCAGCATCCCACTTATCTACACAGCACACATAATATACCTGAGGGGTAGAGGCCTATCATGTCTTTGTGCAACAGTCTGGAACAAATAATACATTCATGTTAGGCAATGCTCACTATTGGCAACCTTACACACCCATGTAACAAGTGGCTGTGTAATTGTGGATGTAGTCATGTTACTGCACTTCAGGTACAGCATGCTAGCTGCCTGTCTGGCACACATTATTATTGTTGACTGACCACAAGAAGCATGTTGATCATGGCTCATGTTACTACACGACATCCAGTTCCACTGACCACAAAAGTACACATAGCTGTTTTTGCGTAGCACCATCATGTGTTTTGTGTGCATGTGTGTGTGTGTGTGTGTGTGTGTGTGTGTGTGTGCGTGCAAATCTATGCACCCACAGCCTGTAACACTTGCACAACATTGTTATGTCCTTGTACACATTGTGTCCCAGGGTGGAGACAATCACTGAACAACTACACACAAGCATCAAGTACATGTATACTGTTATTAACAAGGGCTGTCTACACTTGCACTGCATGTTCCTGTGCAACACATAACCTGCATGCTGACACGTGTGCAGTGATATTTTTCCTTGTGAAATGGTCACCCACCCTAAAACAGTACTGTGTATGTGTTGGATTGCAGGTGTGTCTGTGTTTGTATCTGCTGTACTGAGGAGTGTGCCTGTGTGCTTGTGTGCCTGTGTGCATGTGTGCATGTGTGCCTGTGTGCATGTGCGCCTGTGTGCATGTGCGCATGTGTGCATGTGCGCCTGTGTGCATGTGCGCCTGTGTGCATGTGCACCTGTGTGCCTGTGTGCATATGTGCATGTGTGCATGTGTGCATGTGTGCCTGTGTGCTAATATCGTGTACACATTTGTAAACTGTGTTTCCTATCTTCCTCTCACAGGTTCTGATGTTGCTCTGGTGGAGTGCAGCAGGGAACCTGAAGCCACTGCTGGGGATAGTGCTAATGATGATACATGTGTAATGGCACAGGGAGGTGTGACAGGGTCTGTTGTTGGTCATCCAATTGACAGTACACAGCAGTCAACCCCATCAATGCGCAGTCATCCTGCCGATACATCCATTGTCACCAATGTACTTAGCTGAGGGACAGCATACAGTGGGCATTGACCAGGGCAGTGTGGTATAATTGGCACATGCATCCCCTCACAGCAGCCATGGCCAGATTCCTGACATGGTACCACACAGGCAGATGTCCAGGGGTTCTTGTGGGAGCATCCATGGTCGTACTGCCCCTGTCAGATGTGCCCACAGAGGTCTATCAACCTCAGCTATGTTCCGGGCTGTAATGCAGGCACAGGCACGTATGGAATGGTACACCAGACAGAGTCTGAGGGAGCTTAGAGCACATCACACCACTATGAATGACACTATGCATGACATTGCGTCTGCCATCCGTAACATCAGCGAGGTCATTGATAGATGTTGGGGGGATACATTAGATCTGTTCCACAACTACATGTCCAGGAGCCAGGACAGTGCAGGACGGTTGAGGCGTTGACGTGGACATCTGCCAACAACATTATCAGCTGCCAGTCATTGCAGATGACAACAAACCTGCAGCCGCTCCCATAGTGCCAGTACCAGCCCCAGCAATGCTGGGTCTGTGCTGTCATTAGACCATCCTAAGAGACCACATGCACGTGGCTCTGGACAGTCCCAGCAGGGACATGTGTCCAGTCAACAAGCCACTGCTTCTGACGACAGTACCCAGTCTGGCTTAGTACCTGATTCTGTCCGTAGCACCCCTGCCAGGCACAGGTACCGTGTCCATGGCCAGAGACAGTGACCTGTATGACCTGACAGGTACAGTCTGTGGCTGTCCACAAACACCCATATATGGCAGCCACATGGTGGAACTGTGTGCATGCATACACACACACATAATGCTAGCACCTATGGCTAACACATACACACACACATTGCAGCAACGTTGCCCCATCTTGCACTGTTGCCCCTCACTAACACACACACACACACATACATGTCGATTGGATGTGTCAATGGCAGACTCTGGCAAACCAAGTACACACCCTGTGCATATGATGAAACTGTACCACCTCCTGCCATCTGTAACATTGATGCTGGAACATGATAGCATGGTACTGGTGCACAGGGTGACTACATAGCACTGTAGTAATATTATCATGTTGTTAACAGTACAGTGCAATGATATTGTTGTGGGTATATTCGAGCATGCATGATGCATTAACTATGTTTGTCATTGCAGTTTTGTATACACCTGTGTTAATTCCCAAAATGTACTGTCTGCACATGTGCCACATGGCTGTTGTGTGTACCTGTGCCTGCATGTGTTGGGGTGTGGACAGTACATGTGTCACGTTTGCATCACCGATTTGCAGGTGTACATTTGTGAACATGGTCAGCATGGAACATGACATGGTTTGACAGTATGCTGTGGGTGATACGGTTTCCACATGTCAGTGGTCTGCATTCTGGTAGTATACAAAGCTTACATAGCCTGACATTCAGTGGTCATTACATGGTGTCTCCTCAACTGATACACAGACGTAGGAACCTGGTGTCAGTGATATCCCTGCAGTACTACACTATACCAGTAGCCATTGTTACTGAGCCCCACACATCCCTGGGAACAATACCCTTTGGCATATAGCAGTCTCATGTACATGCCAACACACTATGGATATGTCCATCCATGACTGCAAATACATACAGTGGCCTACAATGCATTCTACACATGACACACCTAACCACCACAAGGGTATCATATGGACAGATACCTGTTGTCCAAGCCATGGTATATTGCTGTAATGCTACTGTGGCATTGTCATCGGCATGTAGTTAACATAGTATTCCAACAGTACCATGTAGGTGGTAGCACCCATCATGTAGAACGGGTAATGGTGTGTACATGTGGACAAGTGTTATCTTGTCTATCCTGTGATATTCACATTTCCAAAGGTATTCTGCAGTCCCTCTGTGTATCACCTAAGCAAGAAGGTGTCTGTATGCATATCGGCAACAGTTGCCATACACTTACACTGGATGGCCATCACTCACAGACTTTGCTGTGTTTTAACATGTCTGACATATACTGCAGACATGAACCGTCACCCACATTAATCTATCAAAGCTTTCATGGGTGTGTGTCACATAGTTGGCCTAGGACACAGATCACTGCAGTAGCTTGCATTGTCACCAACATACATGTATGGCCTAAGGTCTGGTAAGCTGCAGCACATGGCGGCAAAGGTAACAACTGTATTCATATGCGGCAGGCTTCACACATAGGAACTATTAAAGGTCACAGGTACATATCTGTATGTGGCAAACACATACCTGATGTGTGCATGGCAGTTACTGTTATAATAATATGTCATACAATAATGAAAGCAAAACACACAGCACATTCACAAACTGTGTGACAAAAGCACACATGGCATTTGTAGGATTCAAACCCCTACCTAACTAGGTTATGGCACTTGCTATTTGCATTACTGGATGATTTCCCTTCTCCTGCTGTATTTATAGGGTGCTGACATCATCAGTGTTTCCAAAGAAGAATGTACATCTTTTAGTGTGTTATCCCAGTCTTCAAAATGGCCATTCATTTCACAAAGAATTGCAGACATGCACACACCCCTGCCCAAACACACACAGCGTTTGCAGGATTTAAACCCCTACCTAACTATGTTATGACACTTGAGACAGACACATTAGCGCAGAGCGCTATTCGCATTACTGGACAATTCCCCTTCTCCTGCTGTATTTATAGGGTGCTGACATCATCAGTGTTTCCAAAGAAGAATGTACATCTTTAACTATCTCTCAGTATGGGGGGTAACAATATCTGTGCATTCACAGAAACCTAGTTCAGGGTCACATATGCACACTGGCACTGCCAGGCTATGTTCTATACCATGCTTCATGACCACAGGACTTGTGACACAGAACACAAGTAGGGGGTGTATCCATATACATCACAGATACACACACCTCTGGGTTGGTCCCACTGCACTAAGCATGATAGGCCATACATATACACCTACCATTGTCCAAAACTGCCTTTTGGTTTGATGTGTACTTCAGACCACCCACCCATGCCCATTAACCACACTTGGCTTTCCTGGGAACAGTGTCGGATATGAAGGTCTTCACACACACCATTATAGTGGTTGACTTCAGGTACACAAATATTGACTGAGGATACTACTCAAGCCCTCAACATCACCCTACAGCCACTGCAATTTGTGAATCCATGTGCTATGGCACAACCAGTCACCACACCCACTATGGGGAATACATATTGGACCTGATCATCACCAACATGGGGACTCTATGTTCCACACCAGAGGTAGAACTGTCATTGTTAAGATCAGACCATGATTAACTTTCCCTGGACATTCATATCCCGTCCCCACACCCAGCCAAGGAAATCACTGTAAAGAATTTCTCAAAAGCAGACTTTGCACTTGTGAAGACTGGGGTGGAATACTTCAGAGGCCCCGTGCTGGAGGTTAATACAGACCAATCTGCAGAATTCTTTACAAACGCATTGTATGAGCAGCTGCAGGTATGCATTGATCATGCTATCCCACATAAAACCATGACTCCTCCAAAACAGGAGACCTGTCTGGTTGACCCCAGCCATATATAAGCTGTACAACAGAAGGAGGAAGCTACTACATAACAGAGCAATATCCCACAGACCCAGATCGATCATAACCTCTCCTTTGCTAATCACATTGACAGAGAGTCATTGCTAAGAACTTTGTATAGCCCTCCTTCTCACATGGGTGTTTGCATGTAGATCATGTGAGGTAATTGTGGCCCTCTACTACTCACTCATCAGGACCATGTTTGACTACAGTGTCCCTTTTGGAGTGTACCTTACTCAGCACCTGTGGCAACTACAGTGAACACAACAGTACCTCCCCAAGAGAATCATGGGCTACACACAGATGTCCTATGCAGCTCAGCTAAAGGATCTCCAGCACTACTCAGTTGCTTAACGCCTACTCAGAGGTAATCTATGCCTGATGTACACAGCCATTTCAAACCCAGAAGTAATGGACATGCTCCACCTCATAACATCCAAGACCCTTACAGTTACACACTCCAGGGACGTAAACCTCAGCACAAACATAAATAGGACATGCTGCAGGGACAGATTCATTACTCACAGGCTCCCCTCACTCTGGAATTGAATCCCAATTAAAGTTAGACATAGCCCCTCACCAACTCTCTTCCAGCAAAATACAGCCGCATGGATGGGAAATTGCAAATTCACCCCTGGGATCTCCACTGTGTCCCTGCTTGACAGAGGCACAGCAAAGTAGCCTTAAAGGGTGCCTTCTGTGACCTACTTTACAGAGGCACAGTAGGCTACTCTACTGGGGAGGCAGATGCCAAATACACTCTGCCTAGGCTTATGAATTCCCTAGGGCAGACAGCCTAGTATTCACTTCTGCACCTATGTTTATGTTTGGGCTGCACAATATTTGTTGCTGCTACTGTTTGCAGGTCTTTATTGCCTTAGCTTTCACAGTTTCTGTGAACAACTTGTGTATCTGCGTAACATGTTTGATCATGACAGGGTTCCGGTATATTAATATATGTGTCTGTTGTCATTTAACTGTGTGCACAGGGTGGATTTCTGGATCTTGGGAGGATCCTGGCTTAACACATACAACTGCCAGATATGTGTGACTGACTGGTATACTCAGACATGGCCGTGTGTGAGCATGCCCAGTTCAGGCTTTCCATGGTTTGTTGCCTGACGTGTCTCATTTATCCAAGTGTGTGAGCATGCCCAGTGTGACCTTTCCATATGTTGTGATCTGAAGTCCACTACATTTGTGATTGTGTGTGAACATGACCAATATTGACATTAATATTGTGTGTTTTGGAAGTCATGTTGTGTTCTTAGTGCCAGACGCCTTTGTTTCATAACTCAACAGGGATTATGCTGTGCTTGCAGGGTTTCCATGGGATAGTTTGCAAAGACTTGGCAACATTCTCTCATACTGGCTGAGCACTGCAATACTGTCATGGTGTAGTGGTTCAGTACTTTCACTATGGTGCACATTAGTCCCATCACTGCTGTAAATGCTTATACTAAGAAAACCAGACTAAGTAAGGGCCAGTTGGGTAACTATGAGCATGTTGCATTTTGTTCAGCTATGGCCTACTTAAACCAGGCTTGTCCGACATTGCTGTGTATTCACCAACTTGGGTGGACATTGGCAAACATTACTCCACAGTGACCACAGTTGTACTACTTGGTGTGTGTGATTCTGTTCATAGGTTCATACTAGGCTATCTGCCCTAGGGCATTTATAATCCTAGCCAGAGTGTGTTTGGCTTTCAACACACATTGTAAGTGGAGTTTGCCATTACATTTTTCATGGTTAGTATACTGTGCCTCTGGCTAACAGTGACATAGAAATGATACCCAGGGTAAACCTACAATCTCCCATCCAGTCATCAGGATTCCTCTTGAAGAGAGTCAATGAGGGACTTTGGCTAACCTGGAGTGGGAGTTTACTCAAGAGTGGGGGGAGCCTCTGGGTTATGGATCTGTCACTCCAGCATGTCCTATTTATTTCAGTCCTGAGGTTCAGGTCTCCTGAGCGTGTAGCTTGATGGGATTCTGATTTTCCAAGGTGTGGCATGTCCATTGATTCCAGGTTGGACATGGCTTTATACATCTGGCACAGATCGCCTCTGAGCAGGCAGTATGCCACTGAGTGGAGCTGCAGTTTCTTTAACCGGGCAGTGAATGGCATGTGTTTGAGCCCTTTGATCCTACTGGTGAGGTACTTTTGTGGTCTTTCCAGCTGCTGCAGGTGTCTGAAAAGGTACATCCCACAAGGGGCATTGTACTCAATTATGGGCCTGATGAGGGATGAGATAAGAGGCACAATGACCGCCACTGATGTAGATGTGATCACCTTCATGATTAGGTGGGCTATATGAAGTGTTTCTCTGAACACTTTGGCCACATGGTTGTCGAATGTGAGATTGCTATTGACTTGGGTCCCCAGGTCCCTTATCACTTCTTCCATACTTAATGGGTTACCACATATGTAGTAATTTGTGGGCACTTAGTTTTTGACAAAGGGGAGGACTATACACTGTTTAGTGTTTAGCTTGAGGACATGGCTCTGGCACCAGTTGTCTGTTTCTATGAGGCCCTTTTGTAGGATGCTTGTGTCAGCTGGAGGGTCGATTACGGCGCCCAGTTTGCAGTCATCTACAAACTTGTTCACCAACAGTCCTTCTGTGTTGGCCTATACCTCTGAGAAATATATACCAAACAAGGGAGATCCCAAGACTGAGCCTTATGGGATGCCACTTGTAGCTGGTTTGTGGTCTGACATGGCTCCAGCATTTCAGACCATGGGGGTTCTGTCCTTGAGCCAGTTTGCAACCCATCTAGTGACATAGGGGTTTCTACTGAAGCTGGTGATCTTATCTATGATGACCAAGTGGGGTACTGTATGGAAGGCTTTTGCAGGGTCCAGGTAGGCTGTGTGGACCACCATCCCCTCGTCAGTGGCCTTGGTGACTGTTTCAAATGACTCAACCAGGTTTAAGAGGCAGGATCTGCCCTTAACAAAGCCAAAATGGGTAGGATCCAGTGTCTGTGTGTCCCATATATGTTTATTTCTGAGTCCATGATGATCCTTTTCATAGCTCTGCAGACCAACCTAGTCAGGCTTCTGGGGCGATTGTTTGCAGTATCCATTGAGGCACCACCTCTATGGAGAGGGTCCACTGTTGCTGTACACTGCTCTTTGAGTACATATCGTGTGTTAAGGCTGACATTGAACAGTGGTTTTATGTGTGTGTTCAATTCTTCTTGTGGTTCATGTTGGACGCAGCCCAGGACACCATCTGGTCCCATTGATGCTGTGTGTTTTACTTTGGAGAGGCTGGTTGTTACCTGAGCATCTGCGATGTCAGGTGGCCAGCACTGTGCTGAGATAGATATTTGCCTTTTTGTTGGGGAGGGGGGGGTTGCACTGAACCTGTCAGCTTGGATGTTGGCAATGTCTGTGGGTTTGTTGTATTGTTTGCCATTTTGGACTAATTCTGAACATATCTGGGGATTCCCACACAGGTTCCTACAATAAGTAAAGAATGCCTTGTGATTATCCTTGGTGTCCTGTACAATTTTTATCTCACAGATGGCCTTAGACAATTTTATGTGTGGATGTTGTTTTTCAATAATACTGGTCAGAGATGGCTTCCCTTTTTGTGATTTGGATCTATCATATAGGTTCATAGGTTCATACTAGGCTATCTGCCCGAGGGCATTTACAAGCCTAGCCCATCGTTTTGTGGCTTACGCCACCCCTTTAGTATGGGGAACTATACCCATTATTTTGCTGTGCCTCTGTCGAGCAGTGACACTGAGGTAATCCCTGGGGTATATCTGCGATCTCCCATCCATTGGTCAAGATTTCTCTTGAACAAGGCCAGCGAGGTGCTCTGCCTCACATATACCGGGATTTTGTTCCACAGCATAGGGAGTCTTTGGGTGATGAATCTATCCCTCCAGCACGTCCTATTAATAGCCGTGTCGAGGTTTAAGTCTCCTGCCCTTGTGGTTCTGACAGATCTAGATTTTTTGAGGTGAAGCATATTCATCAAATCTGGGTTTGACATGGCCTTGTATGTTAGGCAAAGGTCACCTCTGAGCAAGCGGTGGCGACTGAATAGAGCTGGAGTTCTTTCAGTCGGGCAGCATAGGACAGATTTTTGAGACCCTTTATCCTTTTGGTGAGGAACTTTTGTGGCCTCTCCAGCTGCTGCAAGTGTCGGGTCAGATACATTCCGAATGGGGCATTGTACTCAATCATTGGTCTGATGAGTGATGAGTATAGGGAGACTATGACCTCCCTTGATCTAGATGAGAATCCCTTCATGATAAGGTGGGCAATGTAAAAGGTCTTCCTAACTACTTTAGCTACATGGGTGTCGAATGACAGACTACTATCAACCTGGGTCCCCAGGTCCCTGATAACTTCTTCTGTGCTCAGTGGATTGCCACCTATTTGGTAGCTAGGGGTAACCTTGTTTTTCCGAAAGGGTATGACTATGCATTTTTTGGCATTTAACTTTAGGCCATGGCTCTGGCACCAGTTATCCGTTTCTGTGAGACCCTTCTGAAGGATATCTTTGTCAGATGTGTTTTCTACTATGGCGCCCAGTTTGCAGTCATCTGCAAACTTTGTCAGCCATAACCCTCCTGTGTTTGCTTGTACTTTGGAAAAGTAGATGCCAAACAAGAGTGGGCCCCGGACTGAGCCCTGTGGGACACCACTTGTGACAGGCTTTGAGTCTGACATGGCGCCAGCAACTCTGACCCTGTGGGTTCTGTCACTCAGCCAGTTTGCAACCCATCTTGTGATGTATGGGTTAACATTTAAGCTGATGAGTTTTTCAATGATACCGAGTGGGGTATTGTATCGAAGGCCTTCGCCAGATCGAGGTAGGCTGTATGGACTGCCTTTCCCTCATCAATGGCTTTGGTGACTGTTTCGAAAAAGTCAACCAAGTTTAAAAGGCATGATCTGCCTTTGACAAAGCCAAACTGGGTTGGATCCAAAGTCTGCAAATTCCCTATGTCTTTGTTTATGAGGTCCATTATGATCCTCTCCATGGCTTTGCAGATAAGGCTCGTCAAGCTAATGGGCCGGTAATTTCCAGGGTCGGTGGAGGGACCGCCTTTGTGAAGTGGGACCACAGTTGCAGTGCGCGACTCGCTGGGTACGTATCCAGAGGTGAGACTATGATTAAACAGCTGTCCTAGCTGTGGGTTTAATTCCTCATTGAGTTCATGGAGCACACAGCCGGGGACACCATCAGGTCCCATGGATGCTGTGTTTTTGCTTTGGAGAGCAGTTCTCACTTGGGCGTTAGAGATGTTTGGGGGCTGCAATCTTTTGGTATGGTTATCTCTCCTTTTGGGGGGGGAAGAAGTTTGCACTGAACCTGTCAGCCAGTATGTTGGCAATGTCTGTAGGATCAGTAATCTTCACATCATTTTGAACTAGTTCTGAGCATATCTGGGAGTTTCCTCCCAGGTTTCTAACATAGCTAAAGAAGGCCTTATGATTGTCTTTTGAGTCTTTAGCTATTTTTCTCTCAAAATTTGCTTTGGATGATTTTATGAGAGCTCTTAGTTTTTACTTATAGTGATCAAGGGTGTCTTACCTTTTAAGGATTTTGCTCTATCTTGTAGTAGCTTCCTCCTTTTGTTGTAGAGTTTGTTTATGGCTGGGGTCCACCAGACTGGGCGCTTGCCTTTGGTACAAAGAGTCTTTGTTTTGCTTGGGATTGCCTTATCCATGCAGTCCTGCAGGTGCTGGTAGAAGGCATTTGTAAGTGATTCAGCAGCTTGAGTACTGTTTTCCGGCTCGGGGGCCTTAAAGGAGACCACACTAGTCTTTAGAAGTGTGAAGTCAGCTTTCGAGAAGTTCTTTACTGTGGTCTTTTTTATTTCAGGTGGGGGTGGGATGAGGACCTCTAGCAAGATTAGTTTGTGATCTGATCTCACCAGTGAGGGGTATACTTCTGGTGTTGAACATTGTGCTCCCATGTTCGTGATGATGAGATCAAGTATGTTTTCTCCTCTTGTGGGGATGGTGACTAGTTGTTCCATGGCATTTGAGTTTTTGAATTCCAGGAACTTTTGGGCTAGGGTGTTTGGGCTTGAGTAGTGTTCCCAGTCTATATTAGGGTAATTGAAGTCACCTAGTATGATGGTGTTTGGTGATACATTTATCCCCTCTAGTGTTTTCAGGAAGGCCATGTGAGGTTCCTGAGTTTGTCAGTGTGGCCTGTAACATGCTACAATTTGCAGCGCAGTCTTGCCTATGGTTAATTGCACCTGGATGGTCTCCGATGCATCGTGCGTTGCCACCAGTCTTGAGGTGTGGGTGTCCTTGATGAATATGGATACCCCCCCCCTTTCTTGGTATTGTCCGGATTTTGGGGCGGAGCATGATATGAGGTAAAACCTGATAGTGCTGGGGTGCTCTCAGGAGCCTTGAACCAGGTTTCTGTCACAGCACAGACATCGATGTTCTCCATACTGAGAAGGGCCTCGAGTGCGTGCATTTTGAGATTTAGACTTCTGGCATTGAGCAGCATTACCCTTAGTTTTTTCCTTTTTGTGTTCTAGGGTGGTAGGTTTAGAATTTGAGCCTTGCCTAAAAAGGCACTATGGGGGTGGCAAGAGCCTTTGCCAATATCCGAATCCCAGGGTGACAGGTGCAAGCCGTCCCTTGAAGCAGCGTGGCTTGTCCAGCATGTCATCCCAGGCAGACAGACATTGGATCCCCTTTGAATGACACCAGAGTTTAAGCCAATTGTTAAAGCTGATCATCTTATCGCTGTATTGTGGCATCATTCTTGGTGAAGGTAGGATACTGCTCAAGGTCAGGGTCATACCTGCCTGGGCTACATAATCAGAGAGCTCCTCTATGTCTCTTTTCATGTAGTCCAAGGAGGTACGTCTCAGGTCGTTTACACCAGTGTGGACAATGACTGAGTCGTATTTGTACCTGCTGTTGAGAGACCTGAGTGCTTGTGTTATGTGGCGGATTCTAGCGCCCGACAGGCAGCTTACTGTGACCTTCTCCTTACTCAGTCTGGTGAGCGGGACGTCAGTGTGTCTGACTATGGAGTCACCAATGACTAGTGTGTCTGGCATTGTGTTTGGCCTTAAGGGCTGTGACTGTTTGACACTCTGACTGTGAGGTCTATGTGTTGCAGGTGTTGTGTTCTGAGGTGGTGGTTGTTTGGGTGTCTGCTTTGGTGGCCTCTGCTGTTTTGGTAGATTTTTGATCAGAGCCTCACAGTATGTCTTTGTGTGTTTATGTGTATGATTTGAGGTTGTGATGGTACTATGTGAGACTGAGTCTATAGTGTGTGTGGTAACCTTCTCCTCCTGACTGGTCTTGCCAGTCCTATGTTGAGAGCTCAGCCTCCAGTTTGGCTGTATAAGTTGCATCTCTCGCATGTATTTGTGTTTTGTAGGAGGAGGAGGGTTGTCTGTGTACATGAGGCAATTGTAACATTGCCTCAATATTCCCAGGTTCACCAGCTGAGCAGGAGAGGACACTAGCAACTGATCCCTCGACATGCTAGAAGGAATAGACAAAAAAACTTTAAAAGAGATTCAGGGGGACTTGGGTGACCGAGAAATGGGGGTTTGCCTTTTTGGGGTACTATCTATGACAAGAGTGCCGTATCAAGGTAATAAGTACTGTAGGAGCAAGTGCTAGGTTTAACAGATAGAGAATAGTCTACTTGGAGTCAAGTAGAGATGATCTTTTTAGTTATAGGATATGCTGATTAGATCAGTAGTATAGTTCGAGGAAGGTAGTTTTAAGGGAAAATTTGAAGAGTGGACTTTAGGTAGCCCGAATAATTCACGCTAAAGCGCGCTAAAACGTGCTTTATAGCAGGGGGCTGGAAAAGACAGGAAATGACCCAAAATGGCCAATAGACTACAAGTTACTGCCTTAAACCACTCCTCTAAGGACAAACAGGCAGCTCAGTACTCCCCACTCTCACTGGTGAGTAAAGAAACTTCCCCCTGACCAAACAAGGAAAATGGAGAAACACAGGAACCAAGACAAAGCCCAGGGATCAGCAAAATCTGGTCTCTGGAACACTAGTTAGGAAAGTATGGAAAACAAGGATATTTTTTTTTTGTTTTTTTCAAGTTTTTTTACAGAAAAGCAGAAAACACAATAAATGCTATGATTTTCGACTAAATGCTATCAAAAGCTAGTACACTTGAGTGTATTAGCCTGTAGTTTAACTTTTAGGCAAAACTTAAACTAGCAAGTGCAGTAAACAGTTTTAGCTTATAAACACAGTAAAAACAGTGCAAACTTTGATAAAACAAGCAGAAACAGTAGTCAAAAGGCACAAAAAGTCGAAAAAAGCCAAGAGAAATACTTAAAATCTGGAAAGGTAGTCTTTTCTGGTCTCTGCTGCTAGAGGAACACTGCTGGCCACCACGAGGAGCTGTGCTGAGTTCTCAATAGCTGGAAAAGCCCGCCAAAATGCGCTTTATAACAGGGGGCTGGAAAAGACAGGAAATGACCCAAAATGGCCAATAGACTACAAGTTACTGCCTTAAACCACTCCTCTAAGGACAAACAGGCAGCTCAGTACTCCCCACTCTCACTGGTGAGTAAAGAAACTTCCCCCTGACCAAACAAGGAAAATGGAGAAACACAGGAACCAAGACAAAGCCCAGGGATCAGCAAAATCTGGTCTCTGGAACACTAGTTAGGAAAGTATGGAAAACAAGGATATTTTTTTTTGTTTTTTTACAGAAAAGCAGAAAACACAATAAATGCTATGATTTTCGACTAAATGCTATCAAAAGCTAGTACACTTGAGTGTATTAGCCTGTAGTTTAACTTTTAGGCAAAACTTAAACTAGCAAGTGCAGTAAACAGTTTTAGCTTATAAACACAGTAAAAACAGTGCAAACTTTGATAAAACAAGCAGAAACAGTAGTCAAAAGGCACAAAAAGTCGAAAAAGCCAAGAGAAATACTTAAAATCTGGAAAGGTAGTCTTTTCTGGTCTCTGCTGCTAGAGGAACACTGCTGGCCACCACGAGGAGCTGTGCTGAGTTCTCAATAGCTGGAAAAGCCCGCCAAAATGCGTTTTATAGCAGGGGGCTGGAAAAGACAGGAAATGACCCAAAATGGCCAATAGACTACAAGTTACTGCATTAAACCACTCCTCTAAGGACAAACAGGCAGCTCAGTACTCCCCACTCTCACTGGTGAGTAAAGAAACTTCCCCCTGACCAAACAAGGAAAATGGAGAAACACAGGAACCAAGACAAAGCCCAGGGATCAGCAAAATCTGGTCTCTGGAACACTAGTTAGGAAAGTATGGAAAACAAGGATATTTTTTTTTGTTTTTTTCAAGTTTTTTTACAGAAAAGCAGAAAACACAATAAATGCTATGATTTTTGACTAAATGCTATCAAAAGCTAGTACACTTGAGTGTATTAGCCTGTAGTTTAACTTTTAGGCAAAACTTAAACTAGCAAGTGCAGTAAACAGTTTTAGCTTATAAACACAGTAAAAACAGTGCAAACTTTGATAAAACAAGCAGAAACAGTAGTCGAAAGGCACAAAAAGTCGAAAAAAGCCAAGAGAAATACTTAAAATCTGGAAAGGTAGTCTTTTCTGGTCTCTGCTGCTAGAGGAACACTGCTGGCCACCACGAGGAGCTGTGCTGAGTTCTCAATGTAGTAGCTTCCTCCTTGCATTGTATGGTTTGTTTATGGCTGGGGTCCACCAAACAGGATGCCTGCCTTTGGAGTATTGGGTCTTGGTTTTATTTGGGATTGCATGATCCATGCACTCCTGACGGTGTTCATAGAATGCGTTTATAAAGGGTTATGAGGTCTGGGCCATATTTTTCACAGACACAGGGGCTGTGAAGGATTCCACCTTAGTTTTGAGGTGTGTGACATATGCTTTAGTGAACATTTTTCACTGTGGTTTTCTGGCCATGGGCTGGGGTAGGGATGTGAATATCCAGTGAGTTTACTATCTGGTGTGATCGTACCAGTGAGGGATACACTTCTGGTCTTGGGCAAAGAGTCCCCATGTTGGTGATGATCAGGTCCAGTATGTTTTCCCCTCTTGTGGGAGTGGTAGCAAGTTGTTCCATAGCATTTTGGTTTATAAATTCTGGGAACCTTTGGCCTAGGGTGTTGGTGCTAGGGTAATGCTCCCAGTGTATGTTTGGGTAGTTGAAGCCACCCAATATAATGGTGTTTGGGGAGATCTTCATATTTTCATGTGTTCTCCAGTCGGCCAAGTGTGGTTCCTGGGTTTAGGAGGGTGGTCTGTAGCAGGCTATGAACTGGAAGGCAGTTTTACCCACTGTTGGTTACACATGGGTAGTCTCTGATGCTTCATGCTGTGCCACCAACCTGGGGTGTGGGTATCTTTGACAAATATTGATACTCACCCTCCTTTTGTAGTTTGTTCCATGTTTTGCAGCTGTAAAGCATGGTATGAGGTGTACCTGTGAATGCTAGGGTGCTCTTGGGAGCCTTGAATCAGGTTTCTGTTACTGCACAGATATCAACATTCTCCATGCTGAGGAGTGTTTGGAGTGCATGCATCTTGCAGTTTAGACTTCTGGCATTGAGTAGCATTACTTATACTTTCTTATCCCTTGTGATACCTATGGAGGTGGGTTTGTCTTTTGAGCCTTAGATAGAAAAGGCACTATGGGGGTGACAAGAGCCTTTGGCAATATCCAATAGGCCACAGGTGATAGGTGAAATCCATCCCTAGCAAAGCATCATGTCTTGTCGAGCATCTCATCCCAGGCTGACAGGCATTGAATCCCCTTTCACTGACACCAATACTTATGCCAATTGTTGTAATTGATCATCTTGTCTTCATATTGTGGCCTCATGTTTGGTGAGGGTAGGATGCTACTGAAGGTCATCAAGTCTGCATATACAACATGGTGGTAAATGCTGTTTAGCACTACCTTACATTGCATATGTCATCTTATAACATCAATGGCAGCCCCTAGCATTTTTTGTCTGAGTGAAGCTTTTTCAGTTTTCACTTCTAGTAGCATACTCCAGTGTTTCAGCGTTTCTTGTGAGAAACAAACTGCACTGTTGTTTGCAGAGTTTTAAGTGCTGGGCTGGGCTAGGCTAGTGCTCTGCCTGTGTTAGTGCCTGATTCAGGTTGTTTTCACCTGCTAGCTCTACTAGTATCACGTGGTAGCTTCCTGCTATTTGTTGTGCTTCCTTTTTCCTTTCTGTTTCATCAGGGGGAGCGACGCACATACAAGTGCAAACACGCTCACAGCAGCTCACACACGCGCATACATGCTTAGACGGACTAAAACTTGCTGATTCGGGCTAAAACACGTGCACACCAGCGCAAACAAGTTTACAGGTCTTCCAACAGCCTTATACATGCTTACTCCAGCTTAAACGTGCGCACTCATGCTTCCACACGTGCACTCTGTCTTACTCAAGTTACAGGTGCGCACACATGTGCATACCTGCTCAGCAAGAAACTTTGGTGTTATCCACAGTATACACCTTCCATTTCTTGGCTTTCCCTGGCCTACCTGTTGACACACCTCTTTCCATGATGTCTAACTGACACCTAACAGATGCCACTGTCCTCCAAAGAGCTGCACTACTTTCATACATACCCCCCTTGTGATGTCACCTATCTCCTGCTCTGTTCCTCCCCATATCCTACTCCTACACTCCACTGACTGTGCTCATTTGCTATGTAAAAGTGCGATTCACTATCCTAACACTCATTTACATAGGATTGCCTACTAATGCTTGGTTACATGTCTTAGACTGGGCTTCTCCCCTTAGCAACCCCTACTTGGTGGCCATGTTGTCTTCAGTCTGCTATTCACTTACATTGTAATTTGACAGTTTTCATAAATTCCATATTTGTGGCTTTTATTGCCTTATTTTATGATTTTTATAGCACACCCCATTTGCGCGGCACTGCGCTACGCTTAAACATCGGAAATCGGCAAAAAAAATTATTTTTATTTTAATTTTGCATCAGGGAAACTTTCCAATGTCCGTATATTTGGCCATTGGCATGCTTCTTCAACCATATGCAACCTTTATTTGGAGCTGACAAGGCTCCATTGTGCTATTTGCAGAACGGTACTCAGTTGTCAACTGAGTACATTTCTGCAGCTAACACATCTCTGCTTCCTGGATCACAAATTTACCTCATTTGCATGCCTTTCGGCTGCAAGTGAGGTAATTTGCATATCACAGCCCTCTCCATGTAGGAGACATGTTAGGAGCTCTCTTACACGCCCATACAGGCTGTTCGTGGATCGCCCGTCAGACATGATAGCTGCATGGGGTCTTACTCTACTTGTAGACTCCGTGCAAGCTATCGTGAATCCAGCCCTATGTCTTTTAGGTGAATATTAGCACTGTCTTCTTCAGCGAGCTCAGCACGTTTTTGAGTGTTTCCCTTAAGATTTCTGACCTAACTATAAATACTTTACAGTTATCCTTTGCATAGAAAGCTATTTTAGTCTCCTATTTAGCTTTTGCAGACTTGACTAGTTTCCTGATTTGTCTGTTGATAGTAATGTGGGATTTTTTTTCCATTGAGCACTCTCCTGGTTAGTTTTAGACAGAAATGTCTGCCTTCTGTTGTATAGTCTGTTTATGATTCCGATCCTGCTAAATCGGCCATCAGTCCTGTGTTGGGCTGAATGCCCTCCATGTACCTTCAGGTATACTGAGTGTTTCTCATCGTACTCAGTGTGGATCCTGGAACTAGCAATGGTATGGTGGGAGACTTTGCCATCGGTCAGGCTGGACATGGAGTAGCACAAATGAGTCTAGCCTGACCAATGCTCCTTCTCTACTCTCATCATAAGGCAGTAAAGTTTCCATGTTTTTCTATGTACCTTGTTTCCTGGTGGGCCTGGTGATCAGAAGCATGTCTGACTTTATCTTTCTGTCTTTGTCTTGCAGCCTGATTGTTTCTTTTTGCCAAGTACTGAGGTGATTTTCTAGAAGCAAGTAGAACTCCATTCTTAGCCTCCTTCTTAGCCATCCAGTATTCCTTCGTGGCCTAGTCTGTCTTTTCCATGTCCCACTTAGTCCTGCACTCATCCTTTCCTTTACTTCCTCAGTCACCTCTTTTTTAGTACCTTATTTCTATCACTTGATTGGCCACATATTTTTTCTGTAGTCATCCTACATGCTGTTTTGAGGTGCTGCCATTTTTATTCGTCTAAGTCTGTTTCTTCCTCTACTGTTCTTGGGGTTATTGAGCGCTGAGTACTATCTTGTTCATTCTCACCTTTTAAATGTCTTCCATTAATGGGTGAATTTCAGATGGAAACGTTCAGCATGATTTGGGGGAAAGACCCCCACAGAAGCACAAGTAGATAATGCAATGGCCGGGGATAATGCATTGGACGGAGGTCAGGATCAAACCTTGTACCTTGTGCATGGGAGGCAAATAACTTAACCGCTTTGCTATCTGTTCTCACTCCCTCTCAGAGCAAAATAAATGCACATCTTTTATTAGATAAGCTTCTGCCAGTGGTGGGAATTAAACCATGCACTTTGTGTTTGAATGGCATACACCTTAACCACTGCACCACTGGCCTTTCAGGTGAAAACAAGTTTAAAAAAAGGGGTTTTCAGCTTCATGATTCTCCTTGCCTATCAATCTAGTAAGACGTATGGGTCAGTAGTTTCCTGGGTCTGTTGATGGCCCAGCCCTGTGCAAAGGGATAATTGTTGCTTTCCTTCACTCTACTGGAGCAAAGCCTGCCTGGAGACTGTGCTTAAATAGAGAACTGAATTGGTGTGCTAGACCATGGTTGAGCTATTTACAAGGCACCCTGGGATTCCATCAGGGTTCATAGCTGATGTGTCTCTAGCTTTAGAGAGTGCAGTGATGGCTTCTTTTGTGATATCGGGCAAAGGAATCATAGGGAAAATTTCATCAGAAGTGACCTGAGGTGATAAAGGGGTGAACTTTTTGTTGAATGTAAATGCCAGCACCTTTACTATCTGCCGGATTCACGATGGCTTGCATGGAGTGTACGAGTAGAGTAAGACTCCATGTAGCCATCATGTCCGACGAGCAATCCAGGAACAGCTTGTAGGGGCATTTAAGAGAGCTCCTAATACATCTCCTACATGTTCAGGGCTGGGATATGCAAATTACCTCACTTGCAGCCGAAAGGCATACAAATGAGGTAAATTTGTGATCCAGGAAGCACAAACCTGTCCGAGTAGGAGCCGTGTTAGCTGCAGAAATGTACTCAGTTGACAACTGAGTACCATTCTGCAAATAGCACAATGGAGCCTTGTCAGCTCCAAATAAAGGTTGCATATGGTTGAGGAAGCATGCCAATGGCCAAATATATGGCCAATGGAAATGTTCCCATATGCAAAATTAAAACAAAAATACTTTTTTTTTTTTTTCGGTGATTTCTGATGTTTAAGCATAGTGCAGCGCCGCGCAAACAGGGTTCGCTAAAAAAATCATAAAATAAGAAAATAAAAGCCACAAACATGGAATCTATTAAAACTGTTAAATTACAATGTAAGGGAATAGCAGGCTGAAGACAACATGGCCACCGAGTAGGGGTTGCTAAGGGGAGAATCCCAGTCTAAGACATGTAACCAAGCATTAGTAGGAAATCCTATGTAAATGAGTGTTAGGATAGTGAATCACACTTTTACATAGCAAATGAGCACAGTCAGTGGAGTTTAGGAGTAGGATATGGGGAGTAACAGAGTAGGAGATAGGTGACATCACAAGGGGGGGGTATGTATGAAAGTAGTGAAGCTCTTAGGAGCAGAGTGGCATGTGTCAGCTGTCAGTTAGACATCATGGAAAGAGGTGTGTCAACAGGTAGGCCAGGGAAAACCAAGAAATGGAAGGTGTATACTGTGGATAACACCAAAGTTTCTTGCTGAGCGGGTATGCGCGCGCGTGTGTGTCTGTAAACCCGAGTAAGACAGAGTGCGCACGTGAAAGCATGAGTGCGCATGTTTAAGCTGGAGTAAGCATGTATAAGGCTGTTTAAAGACCTGTAAGCACGTTTGTGCTGGTGTGCATGCATTTTAACCTGAATAAGCAAATTTTAGTCCGTCTAAGCATGTGTGCGCGCGTGTGAGCTGCTGTGAGCGTGTTTGCGCTTGTATGCGCGTCACTCCCCCCCTGAGGAAACAGAAAGGAAAAAGGAAGCACAACAAATAGTAGGAAGCTACCAGGGAATACTAGTAGAGCTAGCAGGTGAAAACAATCAGAATCAGGCAATTACACAGGCAGAACACTAGCCCAGCCCAGCACTTAAAACTCTGCAAATAACAGTGCAGTTTGTTTCTCTCAAGAGACACTGCAACACTGGAGTAAACTACTAGAAGTGAAAACTGAAAAAGCTTCACTCAGACAGAAAATGCTAGGGGCTGCTATTGCTGTTATAAGGTGACATATGCAACATGCTGAGGGTGGTGACAATGCAAATGCTGCCGGACAACCCACAGTGAGGAGACGGAGAAGAGTGTACAGGCCCAGGGTCACCTACCAGGGGTTACATGAGCTGGAGATAGTGGAGCGCTATAGAGTGGACAGAGACCTCCTGCAGCAAATTGTTGAGCTGTGCAGGCCATGCCTCACACACAGAACCAACAGAGGGGAACCCATCCCAGTGGAAACCAAGGTATCTATTGGCCTAAGAATACTAGCAACAGGTACCTTCCAGAGACCAACTGGTGATATGATGGGGATATCATGGGCATCAGCATCCAGGGTACTGCACCAGTTCCTGGATGCCATGTCAGCACATGTCGGTGATCATGTATATTTCCCCAATTCCCGTGAGGTATTGGGCAGCAATATGCGTCTCTTCCAGCAAATAGCAGAATACCCTGAGGTAGTGGGTGCAATAGACTGCACGCATATATGCATCAAATCACCAGCTGGTAAGCGGGATAGGGCCTTCATTAACTGCAAGGGCTTCCCCTCCATCAACTGCCAGGTTGTGTGTGATGCCCAGGGCATAATAATGAATGTGTGTGCTGGCTGCCCTGGAAGCTACCATGATTCCCATATCTGGCATCTGATGCAGCTGTACCAGATATTTGCCAATGGGGACATCCCACATGGTCACTCAGTGGGGGATGCTGGCTAAGCACTGGAGCCGTGGCTGATGACACCAATCAGAAACGCACACACACCTGAACAGGAATGCCATAATGAGGCACATGCACAAACACGAAATGTAATTGAGCGTGTGTTTGGGTTGCTCAAGTCACGGTTCCGGTGCCTGGACACATCTGGTGGAGCCTTGCAATTCTCACCAACTACATGTACCCAAATTGTCATGGTATGTGCTATGCTACATAATATGATTCTGCAAAAACAGCTGCAGCAGGACCAGCATAAGCCTGGGCCAAACAGCCCCCAACCATTGCCAAGACCATCACAGGCAGAGCGTGACTCAGAGGAGGAACAACCTGAGCCTGCCCCAGTAAGCAGAAGGAGGTGTACCCAGTATGCCTTGGCCTTGGCAAAGAGGCAACGCATAGCACATGCACTGGCTCAGTAGGAACCCTGGAAATGATACCTCTCTCTACCTCCCAGATATAGTGAAAGGGATGCCTAAGTTGACACAACCTGCTTTCAAACATGTGCAGGGAGTGTAGTATGTGCATCCGACATAGGCTGCCCTGCAGCACCACCTTAAGCATGATGGCCATGTGTTAAGCAATGTAAGGTAGTGCTAAACAGCATTTACCACCATGTAGTTTATGCAAACTTGATGACCTTGAGTATCATCCTACCATCACCAAACATGATGCCACAATATGAAGACAAGATCATCAGTTACAACAATTGTCTTAAGTATTGGTGTCAGTAAAAGGGGATCCAATGCCTGTCAGCCTGGGATGACATGCTCGACAAGACATGATGCTTCGCTAGGGATGGCTTTCACATGTCACCTGTGGCCGTTTGGATATTGCCAAAGGCTCTTGTCACCCTCATAGTGCCTTTTTAGGTAAGGCTCAAAAGACAAACCTACCTCTGTAGGTATCACAAGGGATAAGAAACTAGAAGTAATGCTACTCAATGCCAGAAGTCTAAATTGCAAGATGCATGCGCTCCAAACTCTCCGCAGCATGGAGAATGTTGATATCTGTGCAGTAACAGAAACCTGGTTTAAGACTCCCAAGAGCACCCTACCACTAACAGGTTACACCTCATACCATGCTATACAGCCACAAAACATGGAACAAACTACAAAAGGAGGGTGAGTATCAATATTTGTCAAGGATACTCACACCCTCAGGTTGGTGGCAAAGCATGAAGCATCAGAGACTACCCATGTGCAACTAACAGTGGGTAAAACCACTTTCCAGTTCATAGCCACACTTGGAACCACACTTGGCTGACTGGAGAACACATGAAAATATGAAGGTCTCCCCAAACACCATTATATTGGGCGACTTCAACTACCCAAACATAGACTGGGAGCATTACCCTAGCTGCAACACCCTAGCCCAAAGGTTCCTAGAATTTATAAACTCAAATGCTATGGACCAACTTGCTACCACTCCCACAAGAGGGGAAAACATACTGGAAATAATCATCACCAACATGGGGACTCTATGCCCAAGACCAGAAGTGTATCCCTCACTGGTAAGATCAGACCATAGAGTAATCTCACTGGATATTCACATCCTGACCCCAGCCCATGGCCAAAAAAACACAGTGAAAAATTTCACTAAAGCAAATGTCACACTCCTCAAAACCGAGTTGGAATCCTTCACAGCCCCTGTGCCTGTGGAAAATACGGCCCAGACCTCAGAACCCATTATAAACGCATTCTATGTACACCTTCAGGAATCCATGGATCATGCAATCCCAAATAAAACCAAGATCCAATCCTCCAAAGGCAGGCATCCTGTCTGGTGGACCCCAGCCATAAAAAACATACAATACAAGGAGGAAGCTACTATATGATAGAGCAAAATCCCAAAAAGGGGAGGCATCTCTGATCAGTATTATTGAAAAACTACGGCCACACATAAAATCGTCTAAGGCCATCATTGAGATTAAAATTGTACAGGACACTAAGGATAATCACAAGGCTTTCTTTAGTTATGGTAGGAACCTGGGTGGGAATTCCCAGATATGCTCAGAATTAGTCCAAAATGACAAACAATACACCAAACCCACAGACATTGCCAGCATCCGAGCTGACAGGTTCAGTGCAAACTTCTCCCCCCCTCCCCACCAAAAGGGCAAATATCTATCCCAGCAGAGTGCTGGCCCCCTGATATCTCAGATGCCCAGGTAACAGCCAGCCTCTCCAAAGCAAATCCCACAGCATCAATGGGACCAGACAGTGTCCTGGGATGTGACCAACATGAACCCCAAGAAGAATTGAACACAAACATAAAACCACTGTCCAATCTCAGGCTTACCACAGGATATGTACCCAAAGAGCAGTGTACAGCAACAGTGGTCCCTCTCCACAAAGGTGATGCATCAATGAATACTGCAGACTATTGGCCCAGAAGTCTGACTAGCTTGGTCTGCAAAGCTATGGAAAGGATCATCATGAACCTCAGCAATAAAGATATTGGGGACCTACAGACACTGGATCCTACCCAGTTTGGCTTTGTTAAGGGCAGATCCTGCCTCTTAAACCTGGTTGAGTCATTTGAAATAGTCACCAAGGCCATTGATGAGGGGAGGTGGCCCACACAGCCTACATGGACCTCGCAAAAGCCTTCCATACAATACCCCACTTGGTCATTATAGATAAGCTCACCAGCTTCAATATAAACCCCAATGTCACTAGATGGGTTGCAAACTGGCTCAAGGACAGAACCCACATGGTCAGAAATGCTGGAGCCATGTCAGACTCCAAACCAGCTACAAGTGGCATCCCACAAGGCTCAGTCCTGGGACCTCCCTTGTTTGGTATATATTTCTCGGAGGTACAGGCCAACACAGAAGGACTGCGGCTGAACAAGTTTGCAGATGACTGCAAACTGGGTGCCATAATCGACCCTCCAGCTGACACAAGCATCCAACAAAAGGGCCTCATAGAAACAGACAACTGGTGCCAGAGCCATGTCCTCAACCTAAACGCTAAAAAGTGTATAGTTATCCCCTTTGGCAAAAACTAAGTGCCCACAAATTACCACATAGGTGGTAACCCATTAAGTATGGAAGAAGTGATAAGGGACCTGGGGACCTAAGTTGATAGCAATCTCTCATTTGACAACCACGTGGCTGAAATGTTTAGAAAAACATTTCATATAGCCCACCTAACCTGATGAAGCACAACTTGTTTGTGTGAAAGCGCTTGTTCCTATTTTATTTTACAATAAATGCCTTTTGGATTACATCGTGGTGGTTTCAAGCAGTTTCTTCGACATATAGCCCACCTAATCATGAACGTATTCACATCTAGATCAGGGGAGGTCATCGTGCCTCTTTACTCATCCCTCATCAGGCCCATAATTGAGTACAATGCCCCTTGTGAGATGTACCTTATCAGACACCTGCAGCAGCTGGAAAGATCACAAACGTACCTCACCAGGAGGATCAAAGGGCTCAAACACATGCCATTTGCTGCCCGGTTAAAGAAACTGCAGCTCCACTCAGTGGCATACCGCCTGCCCAGAGATGATCTGTGCCTGATGTATAAAGCCATGTGCAACCTGGAATCAATGGACATGCTGCACCTTGGAAAATCAGAATCCCATCAAGCTACACACTCAAGAGACCTGTACCTCAGGACTGAAATAAATAGGACATGCTGGAGTGACAGATTTATAACCCAGAGGCTCCCTCCACTCTTGAGTAAACTCCCACTCCAGGTTAGCCAGAGTCCCTCATTGACTCTCTTCAGGAGGAATATGGATGAGTGGATGGGAGATTGTAGGTTTATCCTGGGTATCGCTTCTATGTCACTGTTAGACAGAGGCACAGAATACTAACCTTGAAAAATGTCATGGCAAACTCCACTTAAAATGTGTGTTGAAAGCCAAACACACTTTGGCTAGGATTATAAATGCCCTAGGGCAGATAGCCTAGTATGACCCTATGAACAGAATCACACATACCAACTAGTACAACTGTGGTCAATGTGGAGTAATGTTTGGCAATGTCCACCCAAGTTGGTGAATACACAGCAATGTCGGACAAGCCTGATTTAAGTAGGCCATAGCTGAACAAAATGCAACATGCTCATAGTTGCCCAATTGGCCCTTAACCAGTCTGGTCTGCTCAGTATGAACATTTAAAGCAGTGATGGGACTCAAATCCATGATACTGTGCACCATAGTGAAAGTACTGAACCAGTACACCATGACAATATTGCAGTGTTCAGCCAGTATGAAAGAATGTTGACAAGTCTTTGCAAACTATCCCATGGAAACCCTGCAGGCACAGCATAATCCCTGTTGAGTTATGACACAAAGGAGTCTGGCAGTAAAAACACAACATGACTTCCAACACACACAGTATAAATGTCAATATTGGTCATGTTCACACACAGCCACAAATGTAGTGGACTTCAGATCACAACATATGGAAAGGTCACACTGGGCATGCCCACACACTTGGATAAATGAGACATATGTCAGGCAACAAACCATGGAAAGCCTGAACTGGGCATGCTCACACACTTAGGCCATGTCTGAGTATAGCAGTTGGCCACACATATCTGGCAGTTGTATGTGTTAAGCCAGGAACCTCCCATGATCCAGCAATCTGCCCTGTGCACACAGTTAAATGACAACAGACACATATATTAATATACTGGAACCCTGTCATGATCAAACATGTTAAGCAGATACACAAGTTGTTCATAGAAACTGGAAAAGCTACGGCAATAAAGACCTGCAAACAGTATCAGCAACAAATATTGTGCATCCCCAACATAAACATAGGTGCAGAGGTCGATGCTAGGCTGTCTGCCCTAGAGAATTCATAAGCCTAGGCAGAGTGTATTTGGTGTCCGCCTCCCCAGTAGAGTAGCCTACTGTGCCTCTGTAAAGTAGGTCACAGAAGGCACCCTTTAAGACTAGTTTGCTGTGCCTCTGTCAAGCAGGGACACAGTGGAGATCCCAGGGGTGAATATGCAATTTCCCATCCATGCAGCTGGAGTTTGCTGGAAGAGGGTTGGCGAGGGGCTATGTTTAACTTTAATTGGGATTCAATTCCAGAGTGAGGGGAGCCTCTGGGTAATGAATCTGTCCCTGCAGCATGTCCTATTTAGTTTTGTGCTGAGGTTTAAGTCCCTGGAGTGTGTAGCTCTAAGGGTCATGGATGTTATCAGATGGAGCATGTCCATTACTTCTGGGCTTGACATGGCTGTGTACGTCAGGCATAGATTACCTCTGAGTAGGAGTTAAGCAACTGAGTAGAGCTGGAGATCCGTTAGTTGAGCTGCATAGGACATCTGTGTGTAGCCTATGATCCTCTTGGGGAGGTACTGTTGTGGACACTGTAGTTGCTGCAGGTGTTGGGTAAGGTACACCCCAAAAGGGCCATTGTAGTCAAACATGGGCCTGATGAGTGACTAGTAGAGGGCCACAATGACCTCCCATGATCTACATGCAAACCCCCATGTGATAAGGAGGGCTATATAAAGGTCTTTGCAATGACTCTGTCAATGTGATTAGCAAAGGAGAGGTTACGATCTATGTTGGTCCCCAAATCTGTAAATACATCTTCTGTACTTAATGGATTACCGCTTATGTGGTGATTTGTGTGCACCTTGTTTTCCCCAAAGGGGATGACTATGCATGTCTTAGCATTTAGCACGAGGCCTTGGCTCTGGCAACAAGCATCCATCTCTGTGAGACCCTTATGGAGGAAGCATGTGTCAGCTGCAGTGTTGCTTATGGCCCCCGGTTAGCAGTCATCTGTGATGTTTGTTAGACATAATCCCCCTGTGTTAGTCTGAACCTCAGAGAAGTACATACCGAACAGGACAGGTCCCACAACTGAGCCCAGTGAGACACCAGTTGTACCTGGTCTGGAATTGGACATAGCACCTCAATTCTAACCATGTGGGTTCCATCCCTGAGGCAGATATCAACACATATAGTGATATAGGGGTTGATATTTAAGCTGGTAAGCATATGTTTGATGCCTGAGTGGGGTATTGTGTTGCAGGCTTCTGCAAGGTACAGGTAGACTGTGTGAACTACCTTGCCTTCATCCATGGCTTCAATAACCATTTCAAAGATATGAACTATGTGTAAGAGGCAAGATCTGCCCTTAACAAAGCCGAATTGTGTATGATCCACTGTCTGGAGGCTCACAATGTTTTTGATTATGACTTTCATGATAGTACGCTCCATAGCTTTTTCTACCACACTAGTCAGGCTTATGGGGTGATAGTTCCTGTGGTCCATTGTGGCACCACCTTTGTGGAGTGGGAGCACTGTATCTGTATGCCATTCTCAGGGTACATATCCTGTAGTAAGGCTAAGTTGGAATAGTGACTTAATGTGAGTGTTCAGTTCTACTCAGAGCTCGTGTAGGACACAGCCTGGGACACCGTCCGGTCCCATACATATGCTGTGTTATTTGCTGTGGAGTGGGCACCTTTCACCTGTGCATCTGTGATGTCAGGGAGGTTACATTCATTTGGGATGGGCATCTGTACACTTGGGGGTAAGAGGGGGGCGTTTGTGCAGACTCTGTCTGCCAGGGTGTAGGCTTTGTCCGTAGGTTTGGCATATTTTGTGCTGTTATTCAGCAATTCAGAGCATATCTGTGTTGTTTCCACACATATTCCTGACATAACTAAAGAAGGCCTTGTGATTATCTGTAGTGTCTGGTCAATTTCACTGTCAAAATGTGCAAGTGATGATTACATGAGGGATTGAAGTGTCTTGCCAATACTGTTCAGAGATGTCCTCCCTCTGTGGGATATTGCTCTGTTATGTAGTAGCTTCCTCCTTCTGTTGTACAGCTTATATATGGCCAGGGTCAACCAGACAGGTCTCCTGTTTTGGAGGAGTCATGGTTTTATTTGGGATAGTATGATCAATGCATACCTGCAGGTGTTCATACAATGCGTTTGTAAAGGATTCTGCAGATTGGGCTGTATTATCCTCCAGCACAGGGCCTTTGAAGTATTCCACCCCAGTCTTCACAAGTGCAAAGTCTGCTTTTGAGAAATTCTTTACAATGATTTCCTTGGCTGGGGGTGGGGACGGGATATGGATGTCCAGGGAAAGTTGTTTATGGTCTGATCTTAACAATGAGGGTTTTACCTCTGGTGTGGAACATAGAGTCCCCATGTTGGTGATGATCAGGTCCAATATGTATTCCCCCTTGTGTGTGTGGTGACTGGTTGTGCCATAGCACATGGATCCACAAATTGTAGTGGCTGTAGGCTGATGTTGTTGAGGGCCCGAGTAGTATCCCCAGTCAATATTTGTGTACCTGAAGTCAACCACTATAATGGTGTGTGGGAAGAACTTCATATCCTACACTGTTCCCAGGAAAGCCGGGTGCGGTTCCTGGTTATGGGGGGGGGGGGGGGGTCTGAACTACACACCAAACCAAAAGGTGGTTTTGCACAATGGTAGTTGCATATGTATGGCCTGTCATGCTTAGTGCAGTGGTACCAACCCAGAGTTGTGTGTATCTGTGATGTATATGGATACACCCCCTACTTGTGTTGTGTGTTACAAGTCCTGTGGTCATGAAGCATGGTATAGAACATAACCTGGCAGTGCCAGTGTGCATATGTGACACTGAACTAGGCGTCTGTTAATGCACAGATATTGTTATCCCCCATACTGAGGGATAGTAAAAGATGTACATTCCTCTTTGGAAAGACTGATGATGTCAGCACCCTATAAATACAGCAGGAGAAGAGAAATCATCTAGTAATGCGAATAGCGCGCTATGCTAATGCGTCTCTCTCAAGTATCAAAACATAGTTAAATAGGGGATTGAATCCTGCAAACGCTGTGTGTGTAGGGTGGCAGGGGGGTGTGTATGTACACAATTCTCTGTGAAAGGAATGGCCTTTTTTGAAGACTGGGATAACACACTAAAAGATGTACATTCCTCTTTGGAAAGACTGATGATGTCAGCACCCTATAAATACAGCAGGAGAAGGGAAATTGTCCAGTAATACAAATAGCGCGCTGCATTAATGTGTCTCTCTTAAGTATCATAACATAGTTAAGTAGGGATTTGAATCCTGCAAACGCTGTGTGTGTGTGTGTGTGCGTGTGTGGGGTGTATATGTATTCACGTCTCTGTGAAAGGAATGGCCTTTTTGAAGACTGGGATAATACACTAAAAGATGTACATTCCTCTTTGGAAAGACTGATGATGTCAGCACCCTATAAATACAGCAGGAGAAGGGAAATTATCCAGTAATGTGAATAGCGCGCTGCGCTAATGCATTTCTCTCAAATATCAAAACATAGTTAAGTAGGGGTTTGAATCCTAATAAACGCTGTGTGTGGGGTGGCAGGGGGGGTGTGTATGCATGCAATTCTCTGTGAAAGGACTGGCCTTTTTGAAGACTGGGATAACACACTAAAAGATATACATTCCTCTTTGGAAAGACTGATGATGTCAGCACCCTATAAATACAGCAGGAGAAGGAAAATAATCCAGTAATGCGAATGGCGTGCTGCGCTAATGCATCTTTCTCAAATGTCATAACATAGGTGGGTAGGGGTTTGAATCCTACAAGTGACATGTGTTTGTTTGTCACACAGTTTGTCAATGTGTTGTGTGTTTTGCTTTTATTATTTTACGACATATTATTATAACAGTAATTTCAATGCACACATCAGGTATGTGTGTGCCACATACAGATATGTACCTGTGACATTTAATAGTTCCTATGTGTGAAGCCTGCCTCATATGATTACAGTTGTTACCTTTGCCAGCATGTGCAGCAGCTTACCAGACCTTAGGCCATACATGTATGTTGGTGACAATGCAGGCTACTGCAGTGATCTGTGTCCTAGGCCAACTATGTGACACACACCCATGAAAGCTTTGATAGATTAATGTGGGTGAGGGTTCACGTCTGGAGTATATGTCAGACATGTTAAAACACAGCAAAGTCTGTGAGTGATGGACATCCAGTGTAGGTGTATGGCAACTGTTGCCGATATGCATACAGACGCTGTCTTGCTTAGGTGATACACCGAGGGACTGCAGAATACCTTTGGAAATGTGAATATCACAGGATAGACAAGATAACACTTGTCCACATGTACACACCATTACCTGTTCTACATGATGGGTGCTACCACCTACATGGTACTGTTGGAATACTATGTTAACTACATGCCAATGACAATGCTACAGTTACATTGCAGCAACACAGCATGGCTTGGACAACAGGTATCTGTCTGTATGATACCCTTGTGGTGGTTAGGTGTGTCATGTGTAGAATGCATTGTAGGCCATTGTATGCATTTGCAGTCATGGATGGACATATCCGTAGTGTGTTGACATGTACGTGAGACTGCTATATGCCAAAGAGTATTGTTCCCAGGGATGTGTGGGGCTCAGTAAGAATGGCTACTGGTATAGTGTAGTACTGCAGTGATATCACTGACACCAGGTTCCTACATCTGTGTATCAGTTGAGGAGACACCATGTAATGACCACGGAATGTCAGGCTATGTAGGCTGTGTATAGTACCAGAATGCAGACCATTGACATATGGAAACCGTATCACCCACAGCATACTGTCAAACCATGTCATGTTCCATGCTAACCATGTTCACAAATGTACACCTGCAACTCTGTGCTGCAAAAATCACACATGTACTGTCCACACCCCAACACATGCAGGCACAGGTACACACAACAGCCATGTGGCACATGTGCAGACAGTACACTTTGGGAATTAACAATGGTGTATACAAAACTACAATGACAATCATAGTTAATGCATCATGCATGCTCGAATATACCCACAACGATAGCATTACACTGTACTGTTAACAACATGATATTATTACTACAGTGCTATGAAGTCACCCTGTGCATCAGCACCATGCTATCCTGTTACTGCATCAATGTTACTGATGGCAGGAGGTGGCACAGTTTTATCATATGCACAGGGTGTGTACTTGGTTTGCCAGAGTCTGCCACTGACATATCCAATCGACATGTATGTGTGTGTGTGTTAGTGAGGGACAACAGTACAACATGGGGCAATGTTGATGCGATGTGTGTGTGTATGTGTTAGCCCTAGGTGTTAGCATTATGTGTGTGTGTATGCTTGCACACAGTTCCACCATGTGGCTGACATATACGGTTGTTTGTGGACAGCCACAGACTGTACCTGCCAGGTCATACAGATCACTGTCTCTGGCCATGGACACTGTACCTGTGCCTGGCAGGGGTGCTACGGACAGTATCAGGTACTAAGCCAGACTGGGTACTGTCATCAGAAGCAGTGGGTTGTTGACTGGACACATGTCCCTGCTGGGACTGTCCAGAGCCATATGCACGTGGTCTTTTAGGACAGTGTAATGACAGCACAGACCCAGCATTGCTGGGGCTGGTACTGGCACTATGGGAGCGGCTGCAGGTTTGTTGTCATCCGCGACAACTGCCAGCTGATGATGTTGCTGGCATACGTCCACGTCGACGCCTCAACCGTCCTGCACTGTCCTGGCTCCTGGACATGTAGTTGTGGAAGAGATCTAATGTGTCGCCCCAACGTCTATCAATGACCTCACTGATATTACAGATGGCAGCCGCAATGTCACGCATAGTGTCATTCATAATGGTGCAATGTGCTCTAGGCTCCCTCAGACCCTGTCTGGTGTACCGTTCCATACGTGCCTGTGCCTACATTACAGCCCGGAACATAGCTGAGGTTGAAAGACCTCTGTGGTGCTCCTCCACACTGGTGAGGGGTGGTGGATAGGAACCCCACCACCTGTGGCAAGCTGTTGTCTGTGGATATCAGATGCACGCTGCTGGACATGTCAAATTAAATCACTGCAGTGATGGCGTACCTGCTCATATGTCCGGTTATGCATGCCTATGTCATTTACTCGACGGACAAGATCTTGCCACAGTGCAGCCCTCTCATACTGGTTCTGGCTGGTCCTGGAAAACAGCACAGAGAAATTCTGCACCAGGCTCTGGTGGATCTCCTGATCCACTGCTGCTGTATAAGGTGGGTTACGCTGATGCACCATCACCCTGGAAGGAAAAGAAAAATATGTGAGCAAGTCATGTGGCTATTCTAATGTACTGATATCACTTAACTGCCATATATTGCATCTGTCTGTCTATCAGGGGATACACATGTTCGATACCACATATCAGTGCTCAACACACAACTGTCTGACAGTGCCTGCCACACTCCATACAACAAACTAGTATACACCAGCACTCGGCACACTGTTTGAGATACAATGCACAACCTCACACTGGGGGTATGTTTCAAGCTAATTGATGAAGTATATTGTCATCCAATGCAATGAATGCAATGCACATTTACAGTTTAAATGGTAATCCACCCTAGTCTTTGATGCCATATCCCTACCTGAAATATGTGCACAGTTGTTAATATAGCCAGCATACTGCTGTCACAGAGTATACATGCTGCCAGGTACACACACATACCCTGTAACTTTCATGTGATTGCGGCCATGGTACAGGCATCATTACACACACATTACACATACTTACAACACACAAATGTATGATGACACAGATGAGCATTAACTGTGTACCTTATAGTACTGTGTCCCTCTACTTACAGATACCTATGCATGAGGTATGTAATCTGTGCAGACTACAGGAACCACACCAGACAGTGTTACCAGGGAATGTGAACATACACCATACTGTAATGTTCAGGCCTACAACTTCAGGTAGTACAACAGTTCATATGTGAGCTGGATTCAACAGCAGTACCACTTACTGAGCATACATGTATTGCTTCTGCCTACGATGGGACACCGCAGTTGTACACAGAGAACTACAGCACAACATATGCCAATCTACTATGTTTGCATCCCGATAAGTGACACATCTTTTTCTGGCCTCATACCTACGACACAAACTACCATGACAGACACAAACTCACGCTAAGATATCACACCTTTACAGACCTTGCACACAGTCAGTGTCACACTCATTCAACCTCACATAGCTAGTATTGCACTGAGTACATGTGTGTGTGCATTGTGTCATAGGTAGGTACTATGCTATTGGCCCTGGGCCTAGGGCAGCCTAGCCATATGCTACCCTGCCTTTTGGGACACATGTAATGTGATTTTACTTGCTCCTGTGAAATGGTTATACAGAGGTGACTCACAGGGCATATTACCTATCTCCATAACATTCATCAGGGGTATGTATGACATCTACTAATAAGGAGCCTTGTTTGTTAATGCTGGGTGGTTTAGTCCAGGGTATGGCATATTTGTGTATAGAAACCTGTACCTCCAGCATGTGCTGCTTAGTGTGGTGACATGGATTAGGGCCCTAGGTCATGTAGGCTGGACGGATTGTGAGGTGTTGCCATGTGGTTGGCCGACTGGAATGGGTGCGACATAACTCTGTATGTCCAGCAGTGGTAACCTCTGTGTAGGAAGTATGCAAGGCACTCTAGCTGTGGTTTTGTGAGTCAGTCTGCATAGGGAATGTGTTTGAGGGCATTATCAGTCTTTGTTAGGTATGTCTGTGGCCTTTCCACTTGCTGTAGTTCTCATGGGAGGTACATACTGCATAGGATATTGTGAGGTGTAGAGGGGCACACTGACTTACATTTCCCTAGCTGACCCACCTTTTGTGATGACACATACCATGTACAGGGATTACAAGACTAGTGTGCCACTGTGGATATCAAAGGGGAGGCTATTTTACACCTGTGTCCCATGTTCTCTTCTGACACCTCCAGTGGTAGGCAGGCAACCACCTATGTGGTAGTTAGTGGGGAACATGTTTTGGAACGAGGTATGGTACTGCAGTATCAACACTGGTGTTCAGTCCATGCCTTGGTCACCAGGCACCTGTTGCAGTACATCTGCCCCCATGTCCCCCTCTCTCACTTGTATATATGTATATATATATATATATATATATATGTATATATATAAATATATATATATATATATATAAATATATATATATATATATATATATATATATATATATATATATATATATATATATGTATATACATATCTATAGACAATCATATCTATCTGTATATATTTATGTATCTACATATATATCTATATATGTATGTATCTATTATATCTATATGTATATACATATTCTATCTATCTATCTATCTATATATCTCTATCTATCTATACATATCTCTCTGTCTATGTACATATATATATATATGTATATATATATATATATATATATATATATATATATATAGATATATATATATACATATATATATATATATATATATATATATATATATATATATATATATATATATATATATATATATATATATATATATATATATATATATATATATACATATATATATATATATATATATATATATATATATATATATATATATATATATATATATATATATATATATATATATATATATATATATATATATATATATATATATATATATATATATATATATATATATATATATATATATATATATATATATATATATATATATATATATATATATATACATATATATATATATTTATATATATATATATATATATATATATATATATATGTATATATACATATACACACACACACACTTCTAAACATCCATTGCTCTACATATACATGCACATGTAGGCACATAGACTGCCCACCTTTCATGGTAGGAATATCACTTCTGAAACAGTTGTCAGACATACCATTCTGTAATGATATTGCATTATGCTGTCCTCAAGCCGTATAGCTGTAGCAGGCCTCACTGGCTCAGTCCCACAGAAGTTCACCACCACATGACATGTACCTGCACTGCATGCTGTTTTCAATGCCACACACTACAACCTATATTGATATGTGCACATAGCAACATTCAACTACATATGTATGTCTAGCCTTCACTAACAGTTGCAGTATGTCCCTTGCCCTATGCACATCTGCATATACATATAGATACAGACTGCTAACACATATGGAGGGTTCACAGTATGTAGATTATTAGATTATGTAGTTTACATTACCTTTTGGCTTGCTTGCTGGCTTGGTCTCTCTCTCTCTCTCTCTCTCTCTCTCTAGGCTGCTTTTGTAGGTATCAGCACATGTGCATGTGATGGCCTCTGCACCAGTTGGTGACCAGCATTTAGTAATTGCATGCAGCCTGCTGTGTGGTAATTGCAGTTCTCACTGTGATTTCAGGACACTGCTATAAAATGATAGGTTTGGTAGGCGTAGGCCTTTCAGTTTTGCAAGGTGGGGACCATGCTGGTTTGCTGTGGACACTGTTGTGTCAGTCAGAAGGTTGGTATATCTCTCATATCTGTGGCTGTGTTGTAGCCACTGAAATGAATGTTGCACTGAAACCTGACTGTTGCTTCTTCCAGTGCACTCTTCTCAGTGTGTATGTCAACTCACACCTGCTAATGCTAACACTGTTTACATGGGAGTACGTACTTTCCTGTGGGATTTGTGGATTAACTGGCATACAACAGTGCTTTTTGCAATGTGTTGCTATGGCTTTTCTATTTTCCGTTTACATTCACTCCTTGAATGCCTGATATTTGTCTTTACTGGAATGTGTTGCTATGGCTTTCCTATTTTCCATTTACACTCACTCCTTGTAATGCATGATATATTTCTTTCAGCACTAAGTTTTTACATGTTTGCTGTGGCTTGGTGGTACTTCATGCAGTCGGCTGAGCCCAAGGTTTGGGGTTTGACACTTACAAAGGTATTTTATTTTGCTGCTGAGCAGTACTGGGGCCTTGTCATACAGAGTGAATAAGGCACTTTTAAACAGTTGTAAGCGGGAAACAGGAAGTCAGTGGGGACACCAGCTAGGGATGTGCAGGCTGGGTGTAGGGAAGGTCCATAGCTGCACATTTCTTTAACTGCAATAGCTGTACATATGTTTGACATTTACTGTGACATTTGAAACCTTCCACCCCTGAGAGAGGGGTGAGGACAACTAAGTATATTGTACTAACAATTATGAACATCACCCACATGCAGTGCTTGTGAACTGCTATATTGTCATTAGTATGTTAGATGGCTACATCCTTTGATATTTCTGTGTTGTACTCCTACATAAGGGCATGCTTGTGAAAGTAATTCTACAGCTATTCACAGAGTGTTTAACAGCAGACAGGCTGATATGCCTGTGTGTTTCTGACACTTCCAGGCCTGAGATACTCTCAGCTATATATTTGACCAGCCTCAGGGAAAGGTACATATCAGTGGGATACACCCATGATATATTTCAGATATTCTGCAGTTGTGACTGTGGGGTATTTTGAGCATATGTATTACTACACCATTTCTGACATGCAAGTAATGTCTACTGTAACTTATTGACAGTTATCATTATGTGGGATTCCCCACCTTTCTGCCTACTGTGAGTACATTTCACAGGGAATCAGTGGGACACAGGTAACATTTGTTTGCAAATCAGGGACATCCCTGTCAATCAGTCACAGTTGGGAGGTCTGGCCTCTTACCTATTCAAATATGGCGGTGTTTATCCTGCTCTGAAACTGTGTGGGGTTTGTAAGGTGCTACTGTAACAGTATTACCTACTAGCATGGCTGTTTCTCTTATCACACTAGTGTAATGCAATTCCACAAGAATTGCCAGTAAAGATACACAGAACAAGCTTTGTGAAATGGCCTTCCTATTTTCTGATATTTGTCTTTACTGGAATGTGTTGCTATGGCTTTCCTATTTTCCTTTTACATTCACTCCTTGTATTTCATGATATATTACTTTCAGCACCAAGTTCATGTGTATTTACTGTGGCTGAGTGTTAATTCATGCAGTGTAGTGTTTCCAAGGTCCTGGGTACAAGACTGACAGAGGTATTTTATTTTGCTGATGAGCAGACTACAGGCCTTGTCATACAGAGTGACTAAGGCACTTTTAAGCAGTTGTAAGCGGGTTTGCACGAGTTTGCGTGATGCTTAGCTACACTTATCTACGCTTAGCTAAGCGCACACAAGCGCACACCTGCTGACTACTGCTTAAAAGTGCTTACTCCCACTAACACCTGCGCTATTTTCTCTTAAAGAAAAGAAAATGGGGAAATAGAAAATTGGTGAAAAAGGGGGCACAAAGAGGGTTGGACAGTAGGAAAACAAGCTCGGGATGTGCAGGAAGGATGTAGGGAAGGCCCATAGCTGCCCAGTTCTTTACCAGCAACAGCTGAGCATATATTAGAAATTTAGAGTGATATTTGACACCTTCCACCTCTGAGAGAGGGTTGAGGACAACAAAATCTGTTGTACAGCCAATTGTAATTATCAGTTTACATGTCCAGCAGACATGTATGCAAAATGGGCAGCTATGTATGGGGCGTAATTTTTTTGTGGGAACAGAGTGCCCCTTTTTTTTATTTTTTTTTCAGGTAAGAGTGGAATGTGAGGTACAGGAAGTAGGTATATTTGGGGAGGTAGGTTGGGGAGGTTAACAGACAAGACAAACAAGATGCATATAGGGTGGAGTATGACACATGTGGGGGGTAAACACAATTGACGGGGACGGATGTTTGGATATCGCAAGCCCATGAGCCCACAGATGGCAACAGTGGAACTGAGATCCCCACCCATGGGCAGTTACCACTGCGCCTTCACAGCCCAGGCTTGGGCTGTGCTGGGGGCTGGATAGGATGGGCAGGCACACCCATGAGTTGTGCCACTCTTGCCTCAAGCTGGCATAGTGGATCAGTCACAGAACGCCTGATCTCACTACGCACCACAGACCAGACCCTATGGAGGGTGAGTGGAGGTTCTCCTCTGGCCACGCTTGCAGAGGGGGGACATGCCCCATCCCCTGCAGCGCTTCCACCCGAAGGTGGCACAGGGCCATCGGAGGAGGAGGTCCCGGCCTGGGCACTGGTGCCAGGTGCACTCGCCAGCTGAGGTGGGAGAGGTGGGTCCGCTGGAACCCGCCTTCCCTATTGTCCTATGTTTAGCAGTATTTTATGGTATTTTGGGTTAGTAACAAACAACACCATTCAAAATTAGTTGTAACAGCATGCATCAGTATTCCCATTAACCAAACACACATGAATTCAGAACATTGAGCAGCAAGCATAACACATACTTATTTAGAACAACAGTGGACATTCCAACAGCATGCAGGGTTGATTGGTGGCAACAAGCCATCAGGTTTGGATATGTGAACAGGGCACATGCATCAACGTACATGCAGATATGTATAAACCAACAGGATAAATGTCCATGGGAATTAATTGTGAATACACATACCCAGTTTGGTGTGGAATGGCATAATTTGTGAAAATAGGGTAGGGTGGAGAAATATTACATTAACAATGTGAACTACCTATACATATACTGTACATTCCTAGTAGATGCAGATATATATCCCCTACATGTATTAGTACAGTTTCCTGTATGTAATCTTAGGAATGTTGGTGATGGGGATGTTACTGCTACATTAATATACATTCCATTTTTATTCATATATGTTCATATCTGGCTGTGTTCAGGTAAAGAATCCTGCTACATTTGATTTATATGGGTCTAGACAACTGTGGATGTTCAGCATTTCATACAACCATACTATTTCCATAATGTAAGGGTACAGCAACATATCCAAATTGTGGGACGGACACAGTCCAGGTTCTGTACTTTATTAAAAACATTTCACTCTTTGGTTGTGGCTGTCTCATTCATTTCATTATGTATTGAATGCAGTAAACCTTTATTCCAGACCAATTACAGATGTCTTGGTAGCTTCAAACTCTCTTTCTCACACTCTCTCACTCATTTTATATTTACATTTCAGGATAGTACTTAATTCTAGGCTTTATTAACATTTATTACTGGGTTACAACAATCCTTTCCAGTTGACTTACTTATTTCATATGGCAGAATTTACAAGGATGTATTCAACAGTTGTCTATCCTTTGTTGATTGATTACAACACTCATTTTCAGGCTGAAGCAGTTATCTGATATTACAATACAGGTGGAAACTCTATTTGAGACTTGTTTAATCTTTATTACTGGATTGCAATACTCTTTCTCCAGGCTGCATCACTTATCTAATCTTACAATACTAGCAGAATCTTTCTTCTAGGCTTATTTGACCTTTATTACTGGGTTACAACACTGAACTTTTTTACAAGCTGTCCCACTTATATTCTATAACAATACCAGCAGAATAATTACTAACCTGCCTGGTGGTGCAACCTCGACAGCCTATCAGCATAGGCTTGCCGATTCATGGAACGAACACCTGCAGCTGTAATATAAATGAAGAAATATTGTAGCATACCTATCCATACTATAGGCTAGGATAGCATTTCTTACATACTTAATTACATGGATACTTACTCAGTAGTGGGGCATTGGGCATTTGGCGGGCCTCCTGGATCCATTGGTTCAGTTGGTCCTCCTTTCGTCGCATCAGGTCCGCATGGTGGTGACGGACCTGTTCACCAGTCCTCGAAATGCCTGTGGCACTGGTGAGATCATGTGCCAACCGGTTCCATGCCTCTGCCTTATACGCTCCCCATTGAACCTGGCCCTGCATGAGTTGCACTTCATGATCATGGACTAGGAGCCAAACCATATATTTTGTCTCCTCAACACCCCACCTTTGTGCTCTAAAGCAATTTCCCACTCCTGCACCTGCCATCCTGACTGCAAATGGGTACCACAATCAGTTATGGTGTGTATTCCCACCTATGGGGCTTATATATGCCGGTTTTCCCACACTTATCTGTGATTGGCCATTTTGGATATTTCTCTGCTTACAGCAAACCTGCTTTGTCATTTCATTCATTCCTATATGTATGGTAATACTGTATTTCGCAGTACAACTGGCATGGCTTAGTGGTTCAATACTTTGACTATAGTGCACAGTATCCCAGGTTCGATCCTTGTCATTGCTTTTTTTTTTATTTTACTACTGTCTAGACAGGCTAGTAGGTGTGTCGGTGTAAAGGCGACTTCAGTACAGCTTGCCCAACGTTGCCCGACGGTAAGCTGGTTGGCACGCTGCACACCTCCGTTCAAACAGCTTACACTGGGTAATGCATTATTTAGCCATAAGCACTCATATTAAGCTTGTTAAAGTGCCGCTCAGCTATGGGCACTCGTATTAAGCTTGTTAAAGTGCTGCTCAGCTACGGGCACTCATATTAAGCTTGTTAAAGCGCTGCTCAGCTATGGGCACTCATATTAAGCTTGTTAAAGCGCTGCTGAGCTACGGGCAATTATGATCCTTTTTATATATACATAATATAGGTTTTGTTCAGAAATACATGGGCCATTTCTTTACATTTTACTTAAATTAAATTTATATATATCGGGGAATTGTTTCATACTTATTTAAAGAAAAATGGAGGGGGATGTTTTGGGACTCGAACCGTGACTACCTATTCTTTGGGTGACGTCTGTACCGCTACGCTATTGCTACTTTGCTTAATTTGCATATGTAGATCTTATATGCTTTTCAATGTCATATCTGCTAACTGTGGTTGAGCGAAGGCCATATCCGCGCAAATGAGCGCAAATGCGGGCAAACATTTTGGAAGTTATAAAAAAAAAAAGGAAACTGCTATGTTTACATTTTACATATTTTCAGTAGGGTTTAGTCTGTGGGGATGTGTGGTGTTGTGTTGCTTGACATTTCAGCGGACTCGCTCGTGGGTGTTTACTTTCAGGACTCTGACTCTTCTGGGGGCGTGTCCCTTTGCTGTACTCGGCAATCGGACACGCCCCCTACTTTCCTACATGGACCGTGTTAGACTTGGGTATGATTCAGCATGCCCTCATGAATATGGATGGCATGCTGATGTCATACCGTTCCACTGCAGCCTCCGAGTAAGACATATTAAGTCTTACATGGAGGTTTCGTGAATCCGGCCCTATGTCTTTTAAGTGAATATTAGCACTGTCTTCTTCAGCTAGCTCAGCACATTTTTGAGTGTTTCCCTTAAGATTTCTGACCTAACTAAAAATACTTTACAGTTATCCTTTGCATAGAAAGCTATTTTAGTCTCCTATTTAGCTTTTGCAGACTTGACTAGTTTCCAGATTTGTCTGTTGATACTAATGTGGGATTTTTTTTCCGTTGAGCACTCTCCTGGTTAGTTTTAGACAGAAATTCCTGCCTTCTGTTGTTTATGATTCTGATGCTGCTAAATCGGCCATCAGTCCTGTGTTGGTCTGAATGCCCTCCCAGTACCTTCAGGTATACTGAGTGTTTCTCGTCGTACTCAGTGGGGATCCTGGAACTAGCAATGGTATGGTGGGAGACTTTGCCATCGGTCAGGCTGGACATGGAGTAGCACAAATGAGTCTAGCCTGACCAATGCTCCTTCTCTACTTTCATCACAAGGCAGTAAAGTTTCCATGTTTTTCTATGTCCCTTGTTTCCTGGTGGGCCTGGTGATCAGAAGCATGTATAACTTTATCTTTCTGTCTTTGTCTTGCAGCCTGATTGTTTCTTTTTGCCAAGTACTGAGGTCATTTTCTAGAAGCAAGTAGAACTCCATTCGTAGCCTCCTTCTTAGCCATGCAGTATTCCTTCATGGCCTAGTCTGTCTTTTCCATGTCCCACTTAGTACTGCACTCATCCTTTCCTTTACTTCCTCAGTCACTCCTTTTTAAGTACCTTATTTCTATCACTTGCTTGGCCACATATTTGTTCTGTAGTCATCCCACATGCTGTTTAGAGGTGCTGCCATTTTTCTTCATCTAAGTCTGTTTCTTACTCTACTTGTCTTGGGGTAATTGAGCGCTGAGTACTATCTTGTTCATTCTCACCTTTTAAATGTCTTCCATTAATGGGTGAATTTCATATGGAAACATTCAGCACGATTTAGGGGAAAGACCCCCACAGAAGCACAAGTAGATAATTCAATGCCCAGAGATAATGCATTGGCCAGAGGTCAGGATCAAACCTTGTACCTTGTGCATGGGAGGCAAGCACCTTAACCACTTCGCTATCTGGTCTCACTCCCTCTCAGGGCAATAAAATTATAAATTTTTAATCTGTTAAGCTCTTGTCAGGGGGCAGAATCAAACCCTGCACCTCATGCTTGAAAAACATATAACTTAACCACTGTACCATTGACCTTTCAGGAAAAAGTGAGTTTAAAAAAGGGGTTTTCAGCTTCATGATTCTCCTTGCATATCAGTCTAGTCAAACATATGGGTCAGTTATCCTTTGCATAGAAAGCTATTTTAGAATCCTATTTAGCTTTTGCTGACTTGACTAGTTTCCTGATTTGTCTGTTGATACTGATGTGGGATTTTTTTTCCGTTGAGCACTCTCCTGGTTAGTTCTAGACAGAAATTTCTGCCTTCTGTTGTATAGTCTGTTTATGATTCCGATCCTGCTAAATCGGCCATCAGTCCGGTGTTGGGCTGAATGCCCTCCCAGTACCTTCAGGTATACTGAGTGTTTCTCATCGTACTCAGAGGGGATCTTGGAACTAGCAATGGTATGGTGGGAGACTTTGCCATCGGTCAGGCTGGACATGGAGTAGCACAAATGAGTCTAGCCTGACCAATGCTCCTTGTCTACTCTCATCATAAGGCAGTAAAGTTTCCATGTTTTTCTATGTCCCTTGTTTCCTGGTGGGCCTGGTGATCAGAAGCATGTCTAACTTTATCTTTCTGTCTTTATCTTGCAGCCTGATTGTTTCTTTTTGCCAAGTACTGAGGTGATTTTCTAGAAGCAAGTAGAACTCCATTCTTAGCCTCCTTCTTAGCCATCCAGTATTCCTTCGTGGCCTAGTCTGTCTTTTCCATGTCCCACTGTGTCCTGCACTCATCCTTTCCTTTACTTCATCAGTCACCCCTTTTTAAGTACCTTATTTCTATCACTTTCTTGACCACATATTTGTTCTGTAGTCATCCCACATGCTGTTTTGAGGTGCTGCCATTTTTCTTCATCTAAGTCTGTTTCTGCCCCTACTTGTCTTGGGGTAATTGAGCGCTGAGTACTATCTTGTTCATTCTCACCTTGTAAATGTCTTTCATTAATGGGCGAATTTCAGATGGAAACTGTTAGAAAAATATCTATTAATGTGTGTATTAGCAATATGCTTAGTGCATTTAGAGCTTGAAAAGGGTTAACACATTTATTATATTTCATACTGCATAAATCTGTACAAACTGCAGTTGCTTTCTGACCTTTTATTATTAGTTAAAATCTTGCTTGTGCCTTGAAAATTTACTGAGAAGCAGGTTATTTCTGCTTGTGTTAGGAAAATAATGAATAGAACAATACTACTTGTATAAAACAGACAAGAAGTTATGCTGTGCTATGAGAAAATACTCAGCTGTAGAAGTTACAGATAATTAGTACAAAACCTGCTTGAAAATATGAACTGCAATCAGCATTTGCTTGTATCTGAGTTAGAAAGGTACCTTGAAATGTAACACTGTACAATAGAAGCTTGTAAACGGAGTAGTGGTCACCAAGGCCAGGTTGTTTTTCTCAAAAGTTTCTCACAAATCTAGTCATGTCAGCAGAAAATCCGAGTAACATCTGCTGTAAAACAATACTGAAAGTTGTGTTTGATTACGTCAGCCATAGAAGGCCATGTCTCGTAAAACAGTATAAGAATGAACATACTTCCTGTTAGTAGTTAGACAAATTTTTGTATTTGCATGTTTTGTCTCCTTGCGGCAAGTCAGTTAAAAGTGCCTTAACTGAACCTTACGTGTATTGGTCTTTGAAGTTTTTTCCTGTGACAGATTGGTCCTTTGGACCGGAAACTCTCACTTCGCCTCGTATCAGACAGGCCAGGTGGCTTGAAACTGTACGGGGAAGAAACCACATCGGTTCTTCTTATTTGAAAAGCCCTCCGACTGAATTGACGTACAAAAGAGGCCAGCCACTTTCTGATCTGCGACTGAAGGACGGGTTTACTCGAACCAGGTGATCAATCACGAAGGCTCAGGTAAGGTGAATCTACCTTCTTTTTCTGTTTTAGATCACGGACTAGATTTGTATTTGTTCTGTTAAGACTTTATCTATAAGTCAGGGACAGAAAGATTACTGTCTTGTCATAGATCAGGGAAACAGAGCAGGTAGGCAGTCATTCTGAAGAGAATATAAAAACATCCGTGGTACCACGTTAAAAATAAAGAGATATGTAATGATTGAAAGGCTAAAACAAAATGGGTAATAATTGTACAAAAAGGTCCCAAAATCCGCCGTTAACCGAAGACGCGAAATACATGCAGTCACAGTGTGCTGATAATATTAAATACTACTCAAAATGGGTTAATAAGTATGAATTTGATGGTAAACTAGAAAAACCCTCACTTGTTAAACTTGACAAACAGCTTAAAACCAATTCTAGAGGTCGGGTAAAAAAGCAACGTCAATTAGGAATTCCTCAGGCACACAGGTGGATTGAGGAAGTAAACCGAAGGGAACAAAAGTTTTTAGATAAGGAGGACAATAACTTAGTAATAGCATCAGCCCCTCCACCTCCCTTACCAGAATATGAGGCAAGTGAACAAGTTAGTCCACCCCTGCGATATCCTGCTGTCACTGTAAGTAGAGACACTACAAAAGTGAAACCGTTTATTAGAGATCCCGTCGAGACCAGGTCTCGAACATGGGCAGGAAACTCAAAAGGGGACATTGAGTTATATTAAATGGGTAGAAATTCATGATTTATGAGTGAAGAAGAAATATGCCCACATATAGAAATGCCTAATCCTCAGGCAGGGCAAGAAGGTCAGGACCCAACTATTCTAGTGTATAGACCCTGGACTCCGGAAGACATCCGGAAAGCCACTGAGGGAATTCCCCATCCAAAAGTTAATTTTAGAAAGTTCTTAGAAGATTTGCAAGGAATGAGGCTGAGTTATAATTTAAACGGAGAAGAGGTAAAAAAAGTAGTCAAACAAATTGTGGGACCAGATTGGCACATGATTAGTGGCGACTGGAATCCCCATGACGTTGCGCTCAGGCCCCTCCCACATAGTAGCGCAGAATTAGACAACAGAGTGAAAGGTCTTACAGACCGCATCTCTGAGAAATGGAAGCCTTTTGCAGACTGGATTGCATTAATCAATGCATCCAACAAGAAGGTGAAGCTATTGACCGATATTATGCCAGACTATTAGAATGTTTTAATAACCATTGTGGAATGCAGGTTCCTGAAGATCAGACACATGATTCCCCATATGAGCAGCAGTTAAAGAATGCATTTTTAAAAGGCAGTATTGCACCCATAAGCAGCTTTATTACAAAACACATGGTAGATCATCGTACAAGCAGGTTGCAGTCATTGCTTGAATATGCTAGGCATGCCGAAAGGCATTTTAATAGCAAAAAGAAAAAGAAAGCCCAAGTATTATCTGTGGAAGATGGAGCAGAAGTATATGAAGTACAGTCCAGGAAAAAATGGCAAGAGAAATGCCCAGGGAAACAAACAATCTGATCAATGATCAGAGGACTTTGAAGGGCAAAAGAAAAGGGGTGAATGCTTTAAATGTGGTAAAAAGGGACACTTGGCAAAGGATTGCAAAAAAACAAGAAGGCAACCACGAAGAATAAGGAGGGTGAGGACTGACTATATGATAGTCAGGAATCACTATAAGGGGATAGCAGAGAAAGGACAAATGAGTATGTGATAGAGGGAGCAGAGAATGTGACAGAAGAAATAGAGGAAGTGCAAGAAGTCACGGATAGTGAAGAAAATGAAATATTGGATTTGGCTTTATTGAGCTTAGAGCTCTATTTAGCAGACACGAAACCAGAAGTTACACTCCAGGTAGAAGGGAGGGAAGTCAGATTCTTGTGTGACTCAGGGGCATCACGGACCCTGGTGCATCTCTCCAAACTGCCAGAGAACTCAGAGTCACCTGATTACATATTAGTGAAAGCAGCTAATGGACAGCTGTATCGGGAGCCCCTCTCCCATAATATTGTGATAACTGATCCTGTTTCAGGATTGATCCAGAAAAGTAAAATTGTTGTTTCTGCAAAATGCCCAGTAAACCACTTGGGCAGAGACCTTATGCAGCTATTTGGTATAGCAGTAGTTCCGAATATGCAGGGTATGGAAGCACAGCGGCAAATTGATACCTTTGCAGTGCAATCGGAGGGTGAAATGTTTTATTGGTACAGCCAGGACTTGGTTATGACTGGTCCAGGGGCGGTGACCAAAGATTTGATGAACATAGCCATCAGCAAGTTCCCCTCCCTTGACATTGATAAACAGCATTTGTTGCACTGTACTCTGTATCATTGTAACACACCAGGACCTGATAAGGAATATGAGCAAGAATTGTTTAGAAATTGTGCAAACAGATTGATATTACGTAATCTGTACTGGGACACAGAAGGGAACAGTGTAGTCAGCTGTTCATTGCCCCAGGAGTTCTTTGCACTTTACAAATCTAATCGGTTACCACATGTTAGCTTAACTAAGGACAAAAATGTGAAATGGGTACACTTACGAGAGAAAGTCACGAGATGGGAAAAACAGACAGAGTTAGAACTGTCAGAACAGGGAATACAAATGCAGAAGCTGAATTGGATAACTCAGACCCACCCAGCTTTACACTTGCAGTCTAGCATGGACAGCTGACTAGCACTCCTATTTAAGGAGGAAGAGAATGCCTTACAGAATATACCAGAAAATCTCTGGTCAACAGGAAAATCAGATGTAGGACTTATTCGTACAGCAGGACCAGTTACTATTACGCCAAAGTCAGCATTTAGACCACAAAAAAGACAGTATCTCTTAAGAAAAGATACAGAGGTAGGAATCAAACCTATTATAGCAGCTTTACTTAAGGAAGGGGTGCTGGTGGAATCTCCTGATTCACCATGTAACACACCCTTATTTCTTGTTAAGAAAGCGAATGGAGAGTGGCGTATGGTCCAAGATTTACAAGCTGTAAATGGCGCAGTAATACCAAGGGCACCTACGGTGCCAGACCCACACACCCTGTTGAATGACTTAAAACCTCAACAAAAATATTTTTCTGTGGTAGATATCAGCAATGCGTTCTTTTCGATACCAATACACCCTGACAGCCAGCATTGGTTTGCATTCACATTTCAGTGGAAAAGGTATACATATACATGACTACCACAGGGGTATTGTAAATGTCCAACAATATTCTCACAAGAAATGGCAAGCAACTTGGCGGGATTTACCCCACCAAGAGTTAGTCAAATTTTGCTTTATATTGACAATATCCTGCTGGCGTCCCCCACCCAACAAGATTGTAAAGAAGATACCATAGCGCTATTACAATTTTTAACCACTGAAGGACATAAAGTAAACAAAAATAAACTGCAGCTTTGGAAAAAACAAGTTAAATACCTAGGATATGTAATATCCAAGGAAGGTAGGACATTAGATGAGGTCAGAAAAGTAGCGATTTTGCAAGCACCAAAACCCACTACCAAGAAGGAAATGATGTCCTTCCTGGTACAAATAATTTTTTCGGAGTTGAATTCCAAACTATGCCATTGACTAACCTGATTTATAAAAAGCCTATAGCAGCACAGGATTTGTTACAATGGACACCAAAAGCAAAATCTGCTTTCTGCAAACTGAAACAGTTAATAGCGTCCTCATTAGTTTTGGGATTACCAAACTATTATAAACGTTTTTTCCAAACTGTAGATTGTAAGCAAGGTTATATGACATCAGTGTTAACACAGCAGCATGGGGACAAGCAACGCCCTATTGCTTATTATTCATCACAACTGGACCCAGTGGCACAGTCTTTACCTCAGTGTGCACAAGCAGTAGTTGCAGCTGCAATGGCAGTACAGGCTTCAGCCTCAGTAGTGTTGTTCCACCCTCTCACATTGAGAGTGCCTCATGCAGTCACGATTATTTTACTACAAGAGAAGGTAGCATATCTTTCCCCTGCTAGGCATCTTTCCTTTATGACTATATTGTTGAGCCAACCTCATATAACAATTGAACAATGTACGACTTTAAACCCTTCTACCTTGCTCCCAACCCCTGCAGATGGCACACTGCACAGCTGCCTGCAGGTGATTGAGCAAAAGACACTGCCTAGGAAAGATCTTATGGATGTTCCCTTGGATGATGCCAAGGTAACATACTACATGGACGGCTCATGCAAAAGGGGTCCTGCAGGACAGAACCTAGTAGGATATGCAGTAGTTTCTGACACAGACATTATAGAAGTGAAATCTTTACCACATAGTTTATCTGCACAGGCAGCAGAATTGATTGCCTTGACACGGGCATGTACCTTAGCAAAAGGTAAATGTGTAAACATTTTTACTGACAGCCAGTACGCTTTTTCTACTGTACATGTTTTTGTGCAACAGTGGAAAAACCGAGGAATGATAACATCTACTGGCAAACCAATCAATCATGCACAGTTTATTTTAGATCTTTTAAAATCTATTCAGTTACCTCAAAAAGTAGCTATTTGTAAATGCACAGCTCATACCAAGCAACAGGACAGGATTTCAAAAGGTAATGTGGGAGCTGATACAGCTGCAAAGCAGGCAGCTTCAGAAGTATTTCTTTTGAATGAGGAACTACAACCCTCTGAAATTTTAGACTTAAAAATGTTAAAGACAATGCAGACACTTACTATACAAACTGAAAAACAAAGATGGGTAAAACGAGGAGCAATTCTCAAAAAGGGGCTGTACACCTCTAAAGAAGGAAAACCGATATTGCCATCTAATTTGTTTAGATATGCAGCTTTGTTGAGCCATGGGCAGTGCCATGTCTCAACAGGGGGGATGGTACAGCTGGTGAACCAAGTGTTCATGATGTACGGATTTACAAACTACTGTAAAAAATTTTGTTTGTTATGCCACATCTGTAATAAACATCATGCACAAGGGGTGTTAAAGCCCAAGTAAGGGAGTTTCCCTACACCACCGTATCCATTTCATACTATCTGTATGGATTTCATAGAGTTGAATAAATGTGAAAATAACAAGTATTGTCTTGTCATTGTAGATATGTTTTCCAGATGGATGGAAGCCTTTCCGACTAAAAATCCAGATGCAGCAACCGTGGCCAAAGTCCTTGTTAAAGAAATTATCCCTGGATTCGGCATTCCATTAAGGATCCACAGTGACAATGGCACACACTTCGTAAATCAGATCATACAGCAGTTAAGTAGACATTTTGGCATTTCTCTAACAAATCATTGTGCGTATCACCCACAATCAGCAGGGCTAGTAGAGAGGCATAATGGGATTTTAAAGAGTAAGCTAAGAAAATTAATAACAGAAACGCAGAGAAATTGGATGTACTGTCTGCCCCTGGCACTGTTGAGCATGAGAACTGTTCCGAATGCAAAAGGATTGACTCCTTTTGAAAAACTCTTTGGAAGGGCTTACTATATACCTTAGTGGAAATCTCTCATGCCCGCAGACCAGGAAGCTGACAGTACATTAGCTGAGTATATGCAAAACCTTTTAAATTCTAAACATTTGTTGCAGTTAAATTCTGTTTCAGATAAAGAACAAACCAGACCGTCAGAAGTAGCAGTGCCCCCTGGAGTGTGGATCTGGCTGAAGATAGTTAAGAAGAATTGGGCATCTCCGAAGTGGGAAGGTCCATATCAAGTGCTTTTGTCAACACCCACTGCAGTCAAAATCATGGAGCGTGCCTCCTGGATCCACCTGACGCACTGTAAATTAGTTAAAAACTTTAAACTGGACAAAAACCTTGTTACATGCCAAGAGCAAAAATGATAGAGTCCAGAAGAAACAGGAATGCAGAACAACCCTTTCCTCAGAAGTATTGCATAATCATCCTGTTAACTGTATTAGTGACAATAATCTTTTTGTTGTGGCCTTTTCTTTTCCCAGCCACACAGACTGAACTGAATAAACGTGAAGCATTACTCATAAACTGGCATCCAAACTTTAATACCTACCAGTCAATTAAATATGTGTATGCTGAGACTTTCAATGTTTCGGATTGCTGGATTTGCACAGCTTTGCTGACAGCATACAGGGGTTATTAATGACTACGGTCCCCCTAGGGGTCAATGAGACCTGGGAGAATTTGGTTTATGATACCTCAACCATTACAGCACAAGATAAAATAGCATTGCACTTGTCTGTTCCACAAAAGGGAACTGTGTGTTTTTATAAAAATGATACTGTTCAGGTGGGTTGGAGCAATTGCAATGTGACTGTTCCCTATAAATGTTACACTAAAGGTAACAAAGTAGATCTTTATCGTAATACAAACTATGATTCATTTCTTGGATTGATGCACAGAACACTTGATGAAGTAAAACATAATTATGTTCTTTATAAACAGCTGTCTACAACTGATAGAAAAATGTTTCATGCAGGGCGAGTGTATATTCATAGCTAGGTTACTACTAAAGTAGAGGACTGTTATTTTGTGTGTGGCAGAAAGGCATACAAATGGTTACCTGAGAACTGGTCTGGCAGTTGTTTTTTGGGTTACCTGGTTCCGGCCACAGGACACACTGCAGTTTTGCCTCAAGAAAAAAATCTGAAATGTCCGAGAGGTTGTCAAGAAACCTGTAAATCCAGTGGGACAAATCAATGTGCGTTGGAAAGACCATCATTCTCTAGGCAAAGGACTGACACACATGGACTTGAGTGATAGCGTTATATCATGGGCAGGCATATTACCAGCATATGGAGCAGTGAAATCGATCTGGGAGCTGAAAAAACTGTCAAAGCTTCTCGAAGTAATGAGCAACGCAACTTTTTCTGCTCTCGAATTGGTGACTAATAAACTGAATGCTATTAGAACTGTAGTGCTCCAAAACTGCATGGCTCTCGACTTCACCCTAGCGGCAAGAGGTGGTACGTGCGCTTTAATCCAAGAAGAATGCTGTTCATATATTTCTGACCATAAACATGAGATAGACAATCATCTTGAGGTAATTCAGCAAGTGTCAGCCATGACCAAACCAGGCCCAAACCCACTGACGGACTTTTTCCAGAAATGGTTTGGGGGTGGGGTACCATCCTAATGAACATCCTGATTGCCATTTATGTAGGTATGCTTCTACTGGGAGTATGTGTGTTTGTTGTGGTATCCCCTGCATGAAAAGACTGATTAAAGACCTTATAGACATTTCAGTTTCTGAAACCTTATATCAAAGTACTGAGTTTGAAGAACTGTTAAAAGACAAAAAATGCTTTCATAAGTTTAAACTGAATGACTCTCTTAACTGCAAATCCTAAGTGGAAGAGGTTAGGAAAAGAAAACAAACTGTTTATGCTTATTTTGAAAGTAGAACAAAAGTATTAACAGGGGGGAAATGTTAGAAAAATATGTATTAATGTGTGTATTAGCAATATGCTTAGAGCAATTAGAGCTTAAAAAGGGTTAGCACATTTATTCTATTTCATACTGCATAAATCTGTACAAACTGCAGTTGCTTTCTGACCTTGTATTATTAGCTAAAATCTTGCTTGTGCCTTGGAAATTTACTGAGAAGCAGGTGGTTTCTGCTTTCGTTAGGAAAATAATGAATAGAACAATACTACTTGTATGAAACTTAGACAAGAAGTTCCGCTATGCTATGAGAAAATACACAGCTGTAGAAGTTACAGATAATTAGTACAAAGCCTGCTTGAAAATATGAACTGCAATCAGCATTTGCTTGTATCTGAGTTAGAAAAGTATCTTGAAATATAACACTGTACAATAGACGCTTGTAAACGGAGTAATGGTCACCAAGGCCAGGTTGTTTTTCTCAAAGGTTTCTCACAAATCTAGTCATGTCAGCAGAAAATCTGAGTAACATCTGCTGTAAAACAATACTGAAAGTTGTGTTTGATTACGTCAGCCATAGAAGGCCATGTCTTGTAAAACAGTATAAGAATGAACATACTTCCTGTTAGTAGTTAGACAAATTCTTGTATTTGCATGTTTTTGTCTCCTGGCGGCAAGTCAATTAAAAGTGCCTTAACTGAACCTTATGTGTATTGGTCTTTGAAGTTTTTTCCTTTCAGAAACATTCAGCAAGATTTGGGGGAAAGACCCCCACAGAAGCACAAGTAGATAATGCAATGGCCGGAGGTCAGGATCAAACCTTGTACTTTGTGCATGGGAGGCAAACATCTTAACCGCTTCACTATCTGGTCTCACTCCCTCTCAGGGCAATAAAAATATACATCTTCACTCACTTAAGCTTTTGCCAGTGGTGAGAATTAAACCATGCACCTACTGCTTGAATGACATACACAGTAACCACTGTACCATTGGCCTTTCAGGTGAAAATTAGTTTGAAAAAGGGGGTTTTCAGCTTCATGATTCTCCTTGCATATCAGTCTAGTCAGACTTATGGGTCAGTAGTTTCCTGGGTCTGTTGATGGCCCAGCCCTGTGCAAAGGGATAATTGTTGCTTTCCTTCACTCTACTGGAGCAAAGCCTGCCTGGAGACTGTGCTTAAATAGAGAATGGAATTGGTGTGCTAGACCATGGTGGAGCTATTTACAAGGCACCCTGGGATTTCATCAGGGTTCATAGATGCTGTGTCTCTAGCTTTAGAGAGTGCAGTGATGACTTCTTTTGTGATATCAGGCAAAGGAATCATAGGGGAAATTTCATCAGAAGTGACCTGAGGTGATAAATAGGTGAACTTTTTGTTGAATGTAAATGCCAGCACCTTTACTATGTCTTTTAGGTGAATATTAGCACTGTCTTCTTCAGCAAGCTCAGCACATTTTTCAGTGCTTCCCTTAAGATTTCTGACCTAACTAAAAATACTTTACAGTTATCCTTTTCTTAGAAAGCTATTTTAGTCTCCTATTTAGCTTTTGCAGACTTAACTAGTTTCCTGATTTGACTATTGATACTAATGTGAGATTTTATTTCTGTTGAGCACTCTCCTGGTTAGTTTTAGACAGAAATTTCTGCCTTCTGTTGTATAGTCTGTTTATGATTCCAATCCTGCTAAATCGGCCATCAATCCTGTGTTGGGTTGAATGCCCTCCCTGTACCTTCAGGTATACTGTGTTTCTCATCGTTCTCAGTGGGGATCCTGGTACTAGCAATGGTATGGTGGGAGACTTTGCCATTGGTCAGGCTGGACATGGAGTAGCACAAATCAGTCTAGCCTGACCAATGCTCCTTCTCTACTCTCATCATAAGGCAGTAAAGTTTCCATGTTTTTCTATGTCCCTTGTTTCCTGGTGGGCCTGGTGATCAGAAGCATGTCTAACTTTATTTTTCTGTCTTTGTCTTGCAGCCTGATGTTTTTGAGGTTAGTATACTGTGCCTCTGTCTAACAGTGACACAGAAGTGATACCCGGGGTAAACCTGCGATCTCACATCCACTCATCAAGATTCCTCTCGAAGAGAGTCAATGAGGGACTCTGCCTAACTTGGACTGGGATTTTATTCAAAAGTGAAGGGAGCCGCTGGGTTATGAATCTGTCCCTCCAGCATGTCCTATTTATTTCAGTGCTGAGGTTCAAGTCTCTTGAGCGCGTAGCTCGATGGGATTTGGATTTTCTGAGGTGCAGCATGTCCATTAATTTCGGGTTGGACATGGCTTTATACGTCAGGCACAGATTGCCTCTGAGTAGGTGGTATGCCACTGAGTAGAGCTGGAGTTTCTTTAACCGGGCAGCATATGGCATCTGTTTGAGCCCTTTGATCATCTAGGTGAGGTACTTTTGGGGTCTTTCCAGTTGCTGCAGGTGTCTGGTAAGGTACATCCCAAAAGGGGCATTGTACTCAATTATGGGCCTGATGAGGGATGAGTAAAGAGGCACGATGACCTCCCCTGATCTAGATGTGAATCCCTTCATGATTAGGTGGGCTATATAAAATATTTTTCTAACCACTTTGGCCATGTGGTTTTCAAATGAGAGATTGCTATCAACTTGGGTCCCCAGGTCCCTAATTACTTCTTCCGTACTTAATGGATTACCACCTATGTGGTAATTTGTGGGCACTTTATTTTTGCAAAAGGGGATGACTATACACTTTTTGGCGTTTAGCTTGAGGCCATGGCTCTGGCACCAGTTGTCTCTTTCTATGAGGCCCTTTTGTAGGATGCTTGTGTCAGCTGGAGAGTCGATTATGGCACCTAGTTTGCAGTCATCTGTGAACGTGGTCAGCCACAGTCCTTCCGTGTTGGCCTGTACCTCCGAGAAATATATACCGAACAAGAGAGGTCCCAGGACTGAGCCTTGTAGGATGCCACTTGTAACTGGTTTGGAGTCTGACATGGCTCCAGCAATTCTAACCATGTGGGTTCTGTCCTTGAGTCAGTTTGCAACCCATCTAGTGACATAGGGGTTTATATTTAAGCTGGTGAGCTTATCTATAATGCCCGAGTGGGGTATTGTATCGAAGGCTTTAGCGAGGTCCAGGTAGGCTGTGTGGACCACCATTGCCTCATCAATGGCCTTGGTGACTGTTTCAAAGAAATCAACCAGGTTTAAGAGGCAGGATCTGCCCTAAACAAAGCCAAACTGGGTAGGATCCAGTGTTTGTAGGTCCCCAATATCTTTATTTATGAGGTCCATGATGATCCTTTCCATAGCTTTGCAGACCAAGCTAGTCAGGCTTATGGGGCGATAGTTTTCAGGATCCGTTGAGGCACCACCTTTGTGGAGAGGGACCACTGTTGCTGTACGCCACTCTTTGGGTACATATCCTGTAGTAAGGCTGAGATTGAACAGTAGTTTTATGTTTGGGTTTAGCTCTTCTAGGTGTTCATGTAGGACACAGCCTGGGACACTGTCTGGTCCCATTGATGCTGTGTTTTTTGCTTTGGAGACAGCAGCTCTTACCTGAGCATCTGAGATGTCAGGGGGGGCAGCACTCTGCTGGGATAGATATTTGCCCTTTTGGTGGAGAGGGGGGAGAGACGTTTGCGCTGAACCTGTCAGCTAGGATGTTGGCAATGTCTGTGGGTTTGGTGTATTTTTTTGTCATTTTGGACTAATTCTAAGCATATCTGGGAATTCCCACCCAGGTTCCTAACATAACTAAAGAAAGCATTGTGATTATCCTTAGTGTCCTGTGCAATTTTTCTCTCGAAGCTGGCCTTAGACGATTTTATGAGTGCCCGTAGTTTTTTGCTAACACTGATCAGAGATGCCTTCCCTTTTTGGGATTTTGCTCTATCATGTAGTAGCTTCCTCCTTCTATTGTATAGTTTGTTTATGGCTGGGGTACACCAGACAGGACGCCTGCCTTTGGAGGATTAGTTCTTGGTTTTATTTGGGATTGCATGATCCATGCGTTCCTGAAAGTGTTCATAGAATGCATTTATAAAGGATTCTGCGGTCTGGGCCATATTTTCCACAGGCCCGGGGGCTTTAAAGGATTCCACCATGGTTTTGAGGAGTGTGAAATTTGCTTTAGAGAAGTTTTTCACTGTGGTTTTCTGGGCAGGGGGTGGGGTTGGGATGTGAATATCCAGTGAGATTAGTTTATGGTCTGATCTTACCAGTGAGGGATACACTTCTGGTCTGGAGCATAGAGCCCTCATGTTGGTGATGATCAGGTCCAGTATGTTTTCCCCTCTTTTGGGAGTGGTAACAAGTTGTTCCATAGCATTTGAGTTTATAAATTCTAGGAACCTTTGGGCTAAAGTGTTGGAGCTAGAGTAATGCTCCCAGTCTATGTTTGGGTAGTTGAAGTCACCCAATATAATGGTGTTTGGAGATACCTTCATATTTTACAGTGTTCTCAGGAAGGCTGACTGGGGTTCCTGGGTTTGGGAGGGTGGTCTGTAGCAGGCTATAATCTGGAAGGCAGTTTTACCCACTGTTAGTTGCACATGGATAGTTGCTAATGCTTCGTGCTGTGCCACCAACCTGGAGGTGTGGGTATCTTTGACGAATATTGATACTCCCCCTCCTTTTGTGGTTCGGTCCAAGTTTTGGGGCTGAAAAGCATGGTTTGAGGTATAACCAGGTAGTGCTAGGGTGCTGTCGGGAGCCTTGAACCAGGTTTCTGTTACTGCACAGATATCGATGTCCTCCATACTAAGGAGAGTTTCGAGTACGTGCATCTTGAGGTTTAGACTTCTGGTGTTGAGTAGCATTACTGTTAGTTTCTTATCCCTTGTGATACCTATGGAGGTGGGTTTGTCTTTTGAGCCTTGCCTAAAAAAGGCAATATGGGGATGGCAAGAGCCTTTGCTAATATTTGAAAGTCCAGGGGTGACAGGTGCAAGCTGTCCCTAGTGAAGCATCGTGGCTTGTCGAGCATGTCATCCCAGGCTAACAGGCATTGGATCCCCTTTGAATGACACCAATACTTAAGCCAATTGTTGAAATTGATCATCTTGTCTTCATATTGTGGCATCATTCTTGGTGAGGGTAAGATGCTACTCAAGGTCAGGGTCATACCGGCCTGGGCTACATGCTCAGAGAGCTCCTCTATGTCTCTTTTCATGTAGTCCAGGGAGGAACATCTCAGGCCATTCACACCGGCATGGACAATGACTGAGTCATATTTATACTTGCCTTGGAGTGACCTGAGTGCTTGTGTTATGTGGCAGATCCTAGTGCCCGACAGGCAGCTCACCGTGACCTTCTTCTTGTTCAGCCTGGTGAACGGGACGTCAGTGTGCCTGACGATAGAATCACTATTACAAGTGTATCAGGTGTGTTGTTTAGCCTTAAGGGCTGTGACTGTTCGGCACACTGGCTTTGTGAGCTATGTGTTGCAAGTGTTTTGCTTTGGGGTAGCGGTTGCTTGGGTGTCTGCTTTGGAGGTCTCTGCTGCTTAGGCAGATTTCTATTTAGAGCCTCCGAGTATGTTTTTGTGTGTTTATGTGTTTGGTTTGCTGTCGTGGTAGGTCTATGTGAGACTGGAATTGTAGTGAGTGTGGTTTCCTTCTCCTCCTGACTGGTTATGCCAGTACTGAGTTGAGAGAGCTTAGCCTCCAGGTTGGCTATATGGTTGCATCTCTCACATGTGTTGGAATTTGTTGGGAGGAGGAGAGGGTTGTCTATGTACATGAGGCAGTTGTAACATTGCCTCAGGATTCCCAGATTCACCAGCTGGACCGGAGAGGAGATTGACAACTGACCTTTGGACATGCTAGAATAGTACTGGGAATTCCTTTATAATTGAAAAAAAGGGCCAATGGGGAACAAGGTAATCAAGGGGAGTTTGTGAGAGTGTAGTGCTTTTAATTTTTTAGTACTTACTTATATAATTGCTTTAGTGAACAAGTGCCAGGCTTTAGAGTAGGAATAGGGTGTTTATTATGAGAACTAGATCAGTTCTAAGGGAAAAAGTGAAGAGCAGACTTTGTGGAGCCGAGAATGGTTTAAACCCAATTAACTGGAGCTGCCCGATGCTGTGCTATGCGCAAAATTGCACAAAGCCACGTTAAAGCGGGTTTTATACAGAGAGACTTGAAAGAGCTAGAAATTGGCCCAAAACAGCCAATAGACTACCTGATTCTTGTGCTGGGAACACTCCTCCAGGTATAGACAGGCTGCTCAAAGCTCCCCACTGCCACTGGTGAACAAAGAAGCCTCCCTTGATTCAAGAAAGGAAATGGGCAACACAGGAACTTTCCAAAAGTACAGAATACAGCAAAGCCTGTATTTGGACTACTCTAGATCAGGAAAGACGGGAAACAAGGATATTTTTTTTCTTTTTTTTTCTTTTTTTGCAACAAACAACAGGAAAATGCAATAAATATGTAACACAAGCTAGCACACTTGAGTGGGTAGCCTCAACAGGTAAATGCAACAAAAAGGACAAACTTTAAAAGTGCAGGTGCAAAAATAACTTTAAACAGTTTAAAACAGTTCAAGAAGCAGAAATACTTGCAGTTTAGCTAGATCGGAGAGTCACCCAGGTAGTAGCAGGAAAAAAAAACACTTTTATCAGGTTAACAGTCGCTCTTTTAGACTCTCTGCTGCTAGCACCACTCTGCAGGACCACGAGTAGCTTGGCTGAGTAGTAACAAGTGCAAAAACCATGCCAAAGTGGGTTTTGTACAGGGGGACTTGAAAGAGCTAGAAACTGGCTAAAAACAGCCAATAGACTATCAGATTCTTGTGCTGGGAACACTCCTCCAGGGATAGATAGGCTGCTCAAAGCTCCCCCCTGCCACTGGAGTGCAAAGAAGCCTCCCTTTATCCAAGAAAGGAAATGGGCAACACAGGAACTTTCCAGAAGTCAATAATACAGCAAAGCCTGTATTTGGACTACTCTAGGTCAGGAAAGACGGGAAATAAGGATAATTTTTTTGTTTTTTTTTCTTTTTTGCAACAAACAGCAGGAAAATGCAATAAATACGTAACACAGGCTAGAGCACTTGAGTGTGTAGCCTCAACAGGTAAATGCAACAAACAGGACAAACTTTAAAAGTGCAGGTGCAAAAACAACTTTAAACAGTTTAAAACAGTTCAAGAAGCAGAAATACTTGCAGTTTAGCTAGATTGAACAGTCACCCAGGTAGTAGCAGGAAAAAAACACTTTGATCAGGTTAACAGTCACTCTTTTAGCCTCTCTGCTGCTAGCACCACTCTGCAGGACCATGAGGAGCTTGGCTGAGTAGTAACAAGCGCAAAAAACGCGCCAAAGCAGGTTTTATACAAGGGGACTTGAAAGAGCTAGAAATTGGCCCAAAAGAGCCAATAGATTATCAGATTCTTGTGCTGGGAACACTCCTCCAGGGATAGATAGGCTGCTCTAAGCTCCCCACTGCCACTGGTGAACAAAGAAGCCTCCCTTTATCCAAGAAAGGAAATGGGCAACACAGGAACTTTCCAAAAGTCCAGAATACAGCAAAGCCTGTATTTGGACTACTCTAGGTCAGGAAAGACAGGAAACTAGGATTTTTTTTGTTTTTTTTCTTTTTTGCAACAAACAGCAGGAAAATGCAATAAATATGTAACACAGGCAAGCGATCATGCGTGTGTAGCCTCAACAGGTAAATGCAATAAACAGGACAAACTTTAAAAGTGCAGGTGCAAAAACAACTTCAAACAGTTTAAAACAGTTTAAGAAGCAGAAATACTTGCAGTTTAGCTAGATCGGACAGTCTCCCAGGTAGTAGCAGGAAAAAAAAAACACTTTTATCAGGATAGCAGTCACTCTTTTAGCCTCTCTGCTGCTAGCACCACTCTGCAGGAGCACGAGGAGCTTGGCTGAGTAGTAACAAGCGCAAAAACCGCGCCAAAGCAGGTTTTATACAGGGGGACTTGAGCGAGCTAGAAATTGGCCCAAAACAGCCAATAGACCATCAGATTCTTGTGGTGGGAACACTCCTCCAGGGATAGATAGGCTGCTCTAAGCTACCCACTGCCACTGGTGAACAAAGAAGCCTCCCTTTTTCCAAGAAAGGAAATGGGCAAACAGGAACTTTCCAAAAGTCCAGAATACAGCAAAGCCTGTATTTGAACAACTCTAGGTCAGGAAAGATGGGAAACAAGGATAATTTTTTTTTTTTCTTTTTTCCAACAAACAGCAGGAAAATGCAATAAATATGTAACACAGGCTAGCGCACTTGAGTGTGTAGCCGCAACAGGTAAATGCAACAAACAGGACAAACTTTAAAAGTGCAGGTGCAAAAACAACTTTAAACAGTTTAAAACAGTTCAAGAAGCAGAAATACCTGCAGTTTAGCTAGATCCGACAGTCGCCCAGGTAGTAGCAGGAAAAAAAAAACCCTTTTATCAGGTTAGCAGTTGCTCTTTTAGCCTTTCTGCTGCTAGCACCACTCTGCAGGATGCCGAGGAGCTTGGCTGAGTAGCAACAAGCGCAAAAACCACGCCAAAGCGGGTGTTATAATAAAGGGGGACTTGAAAGAGCTAGAAATTGGCCCAAAACGGCCAATAGACTACCAGAATATTGTGCTGGGAACACTGCTCCATGGATAAATAGGCTACTCTAAGCTCCCCACTGCCACTGGTGAACAAATAAGCCTCCCATTATCCAAGAAAGGAAATGGGCAACACAGGGACTTTCCAAAAGTCCTGAATACAGCAAAGCCTGTATTTGGACTACTCTAGGTCAGGAAAGATGGGAAACAAGGATAATTTTTTTTTTTTTTGCAACAAACAGCAGGAAAATGCAATAAATATGTAACACAGGCTAGCGCACTTGAGTGTGTAGCCTCAACAGGTAAATGCAACAAACAGGACAAACTTTAAAAGTGCAGGTGCAAAAACAACTTTAAACAGTTTAAAACAGTTCAAGAAGCAGAAATACTTGTGGTTTAGCGAGATCGCACAGTCACCCAGGTAGTAGCAGGAAAAAATAAACACTTTTATCAGGTTAGCAGTCGCTCTTTTAGCTCTCTGCTGCTAGCACCACTCTGCAGTACCACGAGGAGCTTGGCTGAGTAGTAACAAGCGCAAAAACCACGCCAAAGCGGGTTTTATACAGGGGGACTTGAAACAGCTAGAAAGTGGCCCAAAACGGCCAATAGACTACCAGATTCTTGTGCTGGGAACACTCCTCCAACGATAGATAGGCTGCGCTAAGCTTCCCACTGCCACTGGTGAACACAGAAGCTTCTTTTTATCCAAGAAAGGAAATGGGCAACACAGGAACTTTCCAAAAGTCCAGAATACAGCAAAGCCTGTATTTGGACTATGCTAGGTCAAGAAAGAAGGGAAACAAGGATAATTTTTTTGTTTTTTTTTCTTTTTTCCAACAAACAGCAGGAAAATGCAATAAAAATGTAACGCAGGCTAGCGCACTTGAGTGTATACCCTCAACAGGTAAATGTAACAAACAGGGCAAACTTTAAAAGTTCAGGTGCAAAAACAACTTTAAACAGTCTAAAACAGTTCAAGAAGCAGAAATACTTGCAGTTTAGCTAGACCGGACAGTCGCCCAGGTAGTGGCAGGAAAAAAAACACTTTTATCAGGTTAGCAGTCGCTCTTTTAGCCTCTCTACTGCTAGCACCATTCTACAGAACCACGAGGAGCTTGGCTGAATAGTAATAAGTGCAAAAACCACGCCAAAGTGGGTTTTATACAAGTGGACTGGAAAGAGCTGGAAAATGGCCAAAAACGGACAATAGACTACCAGATTCCCCATGCTGGGAACACTCCTCCAGGGATAGATAGGCTGCTCTAAGCTCCCCACTGCCACTGTTGAACAAAGAAGCCTCCCTTTATCCAAGAAAGGAAATGGGCAACACAGGAACTGTCTTGCTATGCCCTTTTCCAAGGTTAGTATACTGTGCCTCTGTCTCACAGTGACACATAAGTGATACCCAGGGTAACCCTACAATGTCACATCCAGTCATTAATATCACTCTTGAAGATAGTCACTGAGTCACTCTGCCCAACCTCTATTAGGATAATATTCCAGAATGAAGGGAGCCTCTGAGTTATGAATGTGCCCCTCCAGCATGTCCTATGTACATCACTCCTGAGGTTCAAGTCTTTCCAGCGTGTATCCTGATGGGATCTGGATATTCTGAGGTGCAGCATGGCCATTAAGTGAGGGTTTGACATGGCTTTATATGTCAGGCACAGATTGCCTATGAAGAGGCAGTATGCCACTGAGTAGAGCTGCTGTTTCTTTAACCAGTCAGTATGTAGCATCTGTTTGTGTTTGCATGAGGCCCTTTTGGAGGATGCATGTGTTAGCTGGAGAGTTGATTATGGTGTCTGGTTTGCAGTCATCTGCGACTTGCTCAGCCACAGTACTTCCATGTTGGCCTGTACCTATGATAAATATATAATGGACATGACAGCTCCCAGGGCTGAGCCTTGTGGGACACCACTTGTACCTGGTTGGAGGCTGACATGGCTCCAGCAATTCTAACCATGTGTGTTCTGCCCTTGAGCCACTGTGCAATATCCATAGTGACATAGGGGTTAATATGTACACTGGTGAGCTTCCCTAGAATGCACAAGTGGGGTATTGTATCAAAGGCTTATGCAAGGTCCAGGTAGGCTGTGTAGACCTCCTTCCCCTTGACAGTGGCCTTGGTGACTGTTTCAAAGAAATCAAACAGGTTTGAGAGGCAGGATCTGCCATTAACAAAGCCAAACTGTGTATGGTGGCATGTCTGTAGGTCCCCAATATCTATATATGTGAGGTTCATGATGATCCTTGCCATAGCTTTGCAGACCAAGCTAGTCAGACATATGGGGCGAATAGTGTCCAGGATCCGTTAAGGCACCACCTGAATGTAGAGGGACCACTGTTGCTGTACGCCACTCTTTGGCCACATATCATGTAGTAAGGCTGGGATTGAACAGTAGTGTTATGTCTGGGTGTAGCTCTTCTTGTGGTTCATGTAGGACACAGCCTGGGACACTGTCTGGTCCCATTGATGCAGTGTTTATTGCTTTGGGAAGGGCATCTCTTACTTGAGCATCTCTGATGTCAGGGGGGCAGCACTCTGCTGCGAGACATATTTGCCCTTTTGGTGTGGTGGGGGGAGAAGGCAGCAGTGAACCTGTCCACTAGGATGATGGCAATGTCTGTGTGTTTTGTATTTCGTGTGACATCTTGGATTACCTCTGAGCATATCTGGGTATTACCACCCAGGTTCCTAACATAACTACAGAAAGCCTTGTGATTATCCTCAGTGGCTTGTGGAATCGTCTCTCAAAGATGGCCTTAGACAATCGTATGGGTGCCTGTAGTTGTCTTCCAATACTCATCAGTGATGCCTTCACATTTTGGGAGTTAGTTGTATCATGTAGTGGCTTCATCCTTCTATTGTATAGTTTGTTTATGGCTGGTGTCCGGCACACAGGACATCTGCCTTTGGAGGATTGGGTCATGCTTTCATATGTGGTTTCATGATCCATGCATTCCTGAATGTGTCCATAGAATGCCTTTTTACAGGTATCTGCAGTCTGGTCCATATTTTCAACAGTCCCGGGGCCTTTGAAGGTTTCCACATCATTTATGAGGGGTGTGAACATGCTTGACATGAGCTGTTGACTGACATCCCGCCCTCCAGACTGAGCAAGGTGAGGGTCACATTTAGCTACCTGTCGGGTGATAGAATGTGCCACATAACACAGGCACACAGGTCACTCCACAGCAAGTACAACTATGAGGCAGTCATTGTCCATGCTGGTGCAAACAACCTGAGATGTACCTCCCTGGACCACATGGAAAGAGACACAGAGGAGCTCATACAGCACCCTCTCAAACTCAGGACTCCCACACAGCCTTCATGCTCACACAGGAGAGTATAGATTTCTCTGCAAACACCATCATACTGGGTGACGTCAGCTACCGAAACATAGACTGTGAACATTACACAAGTCACAATACCCAAGCTCTAGGGTTCCCATAGATCAGACATTCTTTAGCTATGGAACAGGTAATCAACCTTCCCACAAGAGGGGCAGATATACTAGACCTGATCATCACAAACATGAGTACAAAATGCTCACCCCTGGAAGTATATCCCTCATTGTTGCAATAGAACCATATACTAATCACACTGGAGTACTGGATCCCCCACAAATGCAAACCTCGAACACATCGATGTGTGTGTGGGAAATGCCCCTATTAGCAACTGTGACAGTACAGTACAGGATGCAGATCCCCCTTTTGAAACACTGATGATGTCAGGACTCTATAACTATATTACCTGAATTAAAGTCCTCCAATAATTCGTATAGCGCGCTCTGCTAATGTGACTTTCTCCAGTGTCATAACATAGTTATGTAGGGGTTTGAATCCTGCAAAGGGAATGTATGAGTGGGGTTTATGTGTGTGCATTATGCTGGGAGGGATAAGTGCCTTTTGCCAACTGGGAGAACACACTACAGGGTGCACATCCCTCCTCCTACACACAGATGATGTCAGCACCCTCTAAGTACAGCATTAGAAAGGGTTTCTCCCACTAATGCAAATAGCACACTCTGCTAATGTGTCTGCTTCTACTGTCATAACACAGTTAGGTATGGGTTTGAATCTTGCAAATGGAAAGTATGTGTTTTACTGTGGGTGGGGTTAGTGTGTGTGCACAATGATGGGGGTGGGATGTGGCTTTTGCCAAATGGGACTATGCACTGCAGGGTGCACATTTCCCTTAACAAGCAGTGATGTTGACAGCACCCTATACAAACAAAACTACAAAAGAGAAGGTGGTGGTACCAATAACACATGTAAGGTAACACTTCTTCAAGTAATGTCCACAAAACGAAGTAGGATAAATGAACAATTCTTTTACTCTATACAAACAACATGACAACAGACAACTGCCAGTACTCAGTATAGTGTTACATGCTACTGTAACACGCACATGTATCAGAATATACCTAGATAGTGTTTTGAAGCCTGAATGTGGCAAGTGTGTGGATGTGGGAAGTATCTGTTTGTGCATTTCCGTATGGGAAACATGTTTGATGTGGCAATCAGGGTACCACAGTACCTGATGCACATTACATCTTTGAACTGATGAGGTTGCCTGCACCCTGTGAGTACAGGTAGAGAAGAGGAAGTGAGTAGTAAACAACATAGTGCACTTCTCAAATGTGTACCTGTCATGTATCGACAGCTACTCATGTAGGGTAATAAATAATGGGAATGGCAGGTGAGCGTGTGCATGTGTGGGGGTAGCAGGGTGTGTATAAATGCATGTGTGACAGAACAGATACATATAGCTGAATCTACATAACAGCACATGATGCATTCCCATAGTCAATGTTAGCATCTGATGGTGTGCAGCTGGTACACTTTGGTAAGTAGTATGGGTGCAGATAACAATTGAGGACATTCATACAGTTACTGCAGCAGGACTGCTGGGATATACACACAATCATAGTGGAACAGTGAACAGTTACCAACATGTTACTACTTATACACATCTATGTAGTCACCCTGTGCATCAGCAACGTGTTTACCTTTTCCTGCACCAATGTTGTAGTATGCAGGAGGTGGCACAGTGTCATCATATGCACAGGGTGTGGGTTAGGTATGCCCAAGCCAGCCACTGGTAACACCAATTGACATGTGTGTGTATGTGTATTTGTGAGGGGCAGCAGTACAGGGTGGACCATTGCTGGTGCAGTGCGTGTGTGTATGTGTTTGCTCTAGGTGTTAGATTTCTGCATGTGTGTAAGCACGCACACAGTCCCACATAATGGCTGCCATGTACAGGGTTTTGTGGACAGCCACAGACTGCACCTGTCAGGTCATCCAGATCAGTGTCTGTGGGCACTGACACGGTACCTGTGCCTGGCAGGGGTGCTACGTGCTGTATCCGGTACTAATCCAGACTGGGTACTGTCATTGGAAGCAAGGGTGTGTTGACTGGACACAGTTCCCTGTTGGGACTGTCCAGAGCCACGTGCACGTGGTCTCCTGGGGCGTCCTGATGACAGCACAGACCCAGCATTGCTGGGGCTGGTGCTGGCACTTGAGGTGCGTGAGTGGGCCTGTTGTCATCCGCGGCCACTGCCAGCTGGTGCTGTTGCTGGCATACGGCAACGTCGACTTCACAAACGCACACCATCGCCCTGGCCCATGGACATCTGGTTGTGGAGCAGCTGTTGTATGTCCCCACAACGTCTGTCAATGACATCTGTGAAGTTACGGATAGCATTCGCAACGTCACGCATGCCGTCTGTCTTGGCTGTGCGACATGCTCTCAGCTCCCTCAGACCCTGTCTGGTGTACCTTTCCATACGTGCCTGTGCCTGTATAACAGTCCGAAACATAGTGGAGGTTGACATACCTCCTTGGGCACGTCGGCCAGAGGCAGTACGGCCACGGATGCCCCCACGAGAACCCATGGGCGACTGTCTGCGTGGTACCATTGGAGGACCCTGCTCATGGCTGCCTTGTGGGGATGCATGTACCACAGGTACCACATTACCCTGATCTATGCCCACTGCATACTGTCCATCACCTAGGGACAATGGTGACAAAGGATGTAACGTCAGGATGACTGTGCGGATTGACGGGGTTGACAGCTGTGTACTGTCAATTGGCTGACCAATGGTGGACCCAGACACACCTTCCTGCACCATTACAGACATTTCATCATCATCAGTACCTGGGGCACAAGATTCAGGTTCCCTGCTGCAGGTCACCAGAGCAGCACCAGAACCTACGGGAGGAAAACAGGGAACACAGATTACAGTCTCAACACATATTTGACAGAGATGCACTTCAATACTAATGCACACATTCAGAAGTGGACACATGCACTCATGGACACAAACACACATGCACACATGGGCACAGGCACACTCGCACACATGCACACCCCACAGTAAACACACACATCAGTACTGTGTTATACTACTCTTAATATTGTTAAACTGGGTATTGCAGGTATTATTAAACACACTCACCAGCATGTATACTACAGAGTTACACTACTCTTACTAGTATTATAAATTGTTTTTCAGGTAATGTTAAACACACTCACCAGCATGTATGGCCTGCCTCGTTGCTAGATGGGAGGGACCTGGAAGTATGAAGAGAGTAATGTCAGTGGGCACAAGTGTGCCATTTGTTTTGCACATGATACAGTACAGTAGTACACTAGTTCCCTTATACACATCAGCTGCTCATAATGTCTGTATCACACATGCACAATTACATATCATGATGACAGATACATACCACATGCACACCTTATGCGTGCATGAAGTAACAGTGTACAGAACAGTCATATGTACATACCAGGAGTTAACTCTAATCTCAACCTTACCTCTCTTCAAACAACAACTCAAACTGTACTTCCAAAACTACTGGCTTTGTTCTTGTAGTACTCCAGGCTAACGTCCCTCTCCCCACCCTCTCTTTACCTTTAACCCCTCATTGTGCATAAAAACTAGCTTCTACCCTGTTTCTTTCCCCTTGATGTCCTTCTATGCTCTGACCTACTTCTCCCATCCCTCCCACCTCCTCTTGACTGTCTTCCTTCTATTTCTCACTTCCCTTCTTGACTCCTGCCTCTTCCCTATTATTTTATCTTTCATACTCCTTTTACTTCTCTACCCTTCTGAGCTTTAACTATTATCTATATGGCTTTTGCCTTATTGCATAACTGTTATGTTTTAGGTAGAATTGCTTTGAAATCGACAGTACATTGTGTATGACTTTAAACTGTTTGAGTTCCTTAAATGTATGTTGATATAATTAACAAGCTGGTGTATATTTCTATTATGTTGGATGTCTGTATTAACAACTTGTCTGTCTGCCTTTATTATGTTATGTGTGGAGCTTTTCTCCCCAGGCCTCTACTGAAAATGGACATATATCCAGCTAGACTATCTCGGTCAACAAATGTAAAAGTAATAACAATAAATAAATATGGCATCTTACCTGCACGCTCGGTGTCTTGCTGCTGTGTGGATCCAACCTCCATCATAATGCATGACTGTTGCTGTTGTTGTTCTGGGGCTGGATCCACAACACTTAGCAGTAGCCCCTCCTGTCTGGTGAGGGGGGGATGTGTGGCCACCCCCCCACCTGTGGCAACCTGTTGCCTTCGGATATCTGCAGCATGCTGGCAGACATTTCTAATCAAATCACTGCAGTGATGTCTCACCTGCTCATATGTCCTATCATGCATGCCAACATCATTTATCCTGCTAACAAGATTTTGCCACAGTGCAGACCTCTCCTGCTGATTCTGGGTGGTGCGTGAGAACAGGATGGCATAGTCACGCACCAGGCTCTGGTGGATCACTTCATCCTCTGCAGCAGAATATGCAGGGTTCCTTTTTGGAGCCATGTTCCCCTGGAAAGGTACACAAACAGGTTATCAGGATAGTATCTCAGCAATACATGGTACACATTCTATACAGGGAGTATTAAATTGTACTTATTACTGCTTGGTTGTAACTTGATTAAAGTGTAGCTATCATTCTAAGTCATTTGGACTAAGCACTTGGCCTTCAGACCAGTTGTTTTACATTAGGGAGGTTTGTGGCAAGCACTGTGGTGGCAGGACACATATCTTTCATCCTTTGAAGTTGGGAACTGCTGATTGAGAGCCCAGTGTCCAAGTGTATTAGTTCTGGTATAGGCAGTTGGCCTTCAGGCCAGTTATTTAACATTAACAAGGTTTGTGGTCTGCACTCTTGTGTGACAATAGGCTGTACTCTGTCATTCATAGCTGGGGACATCTGGTTTCAGGTTTATAGTGCCTGCATATTTGAGCTGTATCTTCCTGATATTGGTACACCTTGTTTGCTGTAGCAAACACTATATCCCGGCCTCCTGAATCTAGCTTTGTTCATATGCTTGTTATTTGTTAGCTTGTTATTTCACTGGTACGCTACTTCCACATAATACACAGCTTCTCAACACTTCTGTGACTCACTACTGATATCTGTATTGCTTACTGTACGTATTTCCATGTTACACATGACAGCAAGTGACTGCTTGTCATTGTTGCATTTACTTAATTGTGACACATTGCACTTAGGTTACCTGGCACTTACTCACTGAAGCTATTATATCAGTCAGCAGTAGTAGGTAATATCAGTACACCCTCACTCCCCACTGGACCTTGTTTTCAATTATTACGGAATTCACAATAGTATTCTAGCATGTCCAAAGGTCAGTTGTCAGTCTCCTCCCCAGTTCAGCTGGTGAGTGTGGTAATCCAGAGACAATGTTAGAACAGCTGCATGTACACAGACTACCCCCTCCTCCTAACAACAAATTCAAACTCATGTGAGTGATGCAACCATATACCAAACTGGAGGCTAGGCTCTCTCTACTCAATACTGACATAACCAGTCAGGTGGAGAAGGAAACCACACTCACTACACTTCCAGTCTCACATAGACCTACCACGACAGCAGAACTAACACATGATCACACATGAACATACTTGTAGGCTCAGACTACAGGTCTGCCTATGCAGCAGAGACCTCCTAAGCAGACACTCAAGCAACCACTACCACAGAAACAAACACGTGCAACACATATCACACAAAGCCAATGTGCTGAACACTCACAGCCATTAACAGTAAACAACACACCTCATACACCTGTACTAGGTGCCTCTATCATCAGGCACACTGACATCACATTCACCAGGCTTAATGAGGTGAGGGTCACAGTGTGCAGCCTGTCGGGCACTACGACCCGCCACATAACACAAACACTCAAGTAACTCCAAGGCAAGTACAGGTATGACTCAGTCAATGTCCATGCTGGTGTGAATGACCTGACACATACCTCCCTGGACTACATGACATGAGACAGCAAGGAGCTCTCTGAGCATGTAGCCCAAGACAGTATGACCCTGACCTTGAGTAGCATCTTACCCTCACCAAGAACGATGCCACAATATCAAGGCACGATGATCCCCTCCAACAATTGACTGACATACTGGTGTCATTCACAGGTGTGCCAATGCCTGTCATCTTGGGGTGGTATGCTTTGCTAGGGACAGGTTGCACCTGTCACCCCTGGCCTATTGGATTTTGGTGGAGGCTCTTGCTACACCCATAGTGCCTGTATTAGGCAAGGCTCATAAGGCAAACCCACATCCATTTGTATCACAAAGGATGAGGAAGTAAGAGTGATGCTACTCAACACCAGAAGTCTAGACCTCAGGATACACGCACTCAAAACCCTACTTAGCATTATGGACATCGATATCTGTGCAGTAACATAAACCTGTTTCAGGTTTCCCAGGAGCACACCAGCACTACCAAGTTATAGCTGTTACCATTCTTGTCGGCCCCAACACTTGAACAAAGGAGGGGGAGTATCAATATTCAACGCAGATTCCTACACCTCCACATTGGTGGCAAAGTACCACATAGGTGTTAGGCCATTGAGTACAGAAGACGTAATTGGGGACCTGGGGAACAAACATGATAGCAGTCTGTCATTTGTCAACCACATGGCCAACGTGGATTGAAAGACATGTTATATAGCCCAGCTAATCATGAAGGGATTCACATTTACGGCAGAGGAGGTCATTGTGCCTCTTTACTCATCCATCATCAGGCCTATAATTGAGTACAATGCACCTTTTGGGATGTACCTAACCAGACACGTACAGTAACTGATAAAGCCCAACAGTACCTCGTCAGGAGGATCAAAGGGCTCAAACAGATGCCATATGCTGCCCAGTTAAAGGAATTCCAGCTGGACTCAGTGGCATACTGCCTGTTCAGAGGCAATCTGTGCCTGCCATATACAGCCATGTCCAACCCAGATGTAATGAACATGCTGCACCTCTGGAAATCAAAGTCCCATACAGCCACACACTCAGGAGACCTGAAACTCAGCACTGACATAAATAGGACATGCTGGAGGGGCATATTCCTAACCCAGAGGCTCACTTCACTCTGTAATGAACTCACAGTACAGGTTAGGCAGAGTCCCTCATTGACTCTCTTCCATGGCGATCTGGATGAGTGGATGGAGATCATAGTTGTACCCCAGGTATCACTTCTATGTCACTGTTAGACAGAGGCACAGTATACTAACCTTGGAAAAGGGCATAGCAGCATATAATTTAATTGGGTGGCGAGAGACAAACACATTCTACTAGGCTTATCAATGCCCTAGGGCAAATAGCCTAGTATGAACCTATGCACCTATGTGTACTGCTATAGTACTTCTGCCATATGTTGCATGTGTGTGTGTGTTGTGGGGGATGCACAGGTAATGGCCAGATATTTCTGCACAGGCAACACGTCTGAAACACTCTGGGTGTTCATCCCTACATACTGTATGTGTGTTGCCATCCAACCCTATGATGTGGACACACATTACTCAGCCTGGATATACATATCCCAACAACACCACAAGCACAGTACACTACCTTGCTATGTATTGATGCAATTACACAGTTATTCACTAGTTAGGACTGTGATGCTATCCATGCAGCCCACTGGGCCAGTGGAAGCCACAACACACACTGCTGGCCCCTTTGCAAAAGCTTACCACAGACATCCCACATAGTGCATGTACTGTGCACACACATATCTAACACAGACCATATGCACACCACTTATTTATCCTGTCCAGTAGACTACAGATACAGGCACATTGTATAACAATAGCAGGAGGCTACTGCAGCACAGGGCAGATTCACATGAAGGCAAGGCATCTGTGGTCAGCAGTGTTAAGATGCTTCACATTCACCAAATGCACAGATATTGGCAACATTGTTGCAGACAGTTTAGGTGCAGGTACCCCCCCCACTCTCCTACACAAGTGGATTTAGTTATCACAGGTGACTGTAACCTCCCTATCCTCTCACATGTGCAGGTGAGGGCCATCCTCAACATTGCAGGACACATAGCATCACTGTTACAAAATGATATCCCTGGATGTGTGCTACGTTCACCCCTGGAGGACATAGCACCACATTGCAGACTGATATTAATCCCTGGCCATACTACAGGATATGTACCTGAACAGTGCCATACATACACAGTGGTCCCACACCAATGAGGAGGAACCTCTACTGACCCTGGTAACTACTGCATCATATGCACAACTGGCCTTGTGTTCTAAGCTATGGAAGTTTTAAGTATGGGCAACATGTACAGCAATATTACATATGTATATATTTCAGGACTATGTACACACAACCTATCTCATGGACATACCTATAGATTTTGAACTATGATACATTTGGAGGTGTCACAGTATACACAGGATTAACCTGCTACTTTGCATAACCTGTGTTTGTGGCAGCTGTTGCTGTGTCAGTGGTGCTGCTTGCTGCTTGCTGTTTGCTGCTGCTGCTGCTGCTGGTTTTGCTGCTGGCTGTCTTTATATTTATTTTATTTCTCTCTCTGTCTCTCTTTCTCTGTAGGTTTTGTGCAATGAATGTATTGCATGAGTGGAGTGTGGGTACTCGATGCTTTTGTAAGTATCTGCATAGGTCCATGTGATGGCCTCTGCACCAATTGTAAGGCAGCATTTGCTAATTGCATGCAGCCAAGTGTGTACTGATTGCATGTCTCACTGTGATTTCAGGACACTGCTATAAAAGGGTATGTGAGATAGGCGTTGCCCTTTCAGATTGTAAGGGCGTGGACCATGCTGGTATGCTGTTGACAGTGTTCTGTGAGTGTGAAGGTTAGTACATCTCCCATGCTTCATGCTGTGTTGTAGATTCAGGTTGCTGCATTTCTCTTGCCTGTTCCCTGTAATGAGTGTGTATGCATACTGACACCTATAACTATATTTCATATGTATTGCTATATAAATATATATATGTGTGTACATATACATACTTTCATATATGTACATTAGCTGACATTATTGGGTACAAGCTAACAATTAGCAGGGCTGTTTCTGTTAACACTACACTAGTATGGGAATCCAGTAATTGGGACAGTAAAAGTCTGCCTGACATGCTTTGGGTAGTAGACATACTATATTGCCTTTATCTTCATTCCTACTATTACATGTTCTACTTATTTAGCACTATATTCCTGTATGAGAGTCATGTCTTGCTGGTAGGTCATACAGACTAGTGTTACAATGGTCTTGTGGTAGGGCCTACTAGTATGCTTGTATTTTGTTTTCAAATTGAGTACAGGGTCTATCAATCAAAGTGCTGGAGGCACCTTTCAGCAATAAAGGGGTTAGTAGGTCTCACAGGAGTCAGGCTGTGTTGCAGATTCTGGCTGCTGCATTTATCTTCACTGTTTCCTGTAGTGAGTGTGTTTGGATACTGACATCTACGACTATATTTCATATGTATTAATATATATTTATATGTATGTATGTGTACATATACATACCTTCATATATGTACATTACCTTACATTATTATGTACAAGTTAACAATTAGCAGGGCTGTTTCTGTTAACACTGAACTAGTGTGGGAATCCAGTAATTCAGCCATTAAAACTCTACCTGAAATGCTTTGGGTAGTACACCTCCTATATTGCCTTTATATTGATCCCTGCTATTACATGTTATATTTATTTTAGCACTACAGTCTTGTATGGCAGTCATGGCTTAGTGGTAGGTCATACAGACTAATGTTACCACAGTCCTGGGTTTGAGACTGGCAGTGGGAATTTATTTTTCTTTCCAAACTTTCAAAATGAGTACAGGACCTGTCATTCAAAGTGCTGAAGCCACCTTTAAGCAGTTAAAAGGGTTAGTAGGTCTCACAGGGGTCAGGCTGTGTTGCAGATTCTGGCTGCTGCATTTATCTTCACTGTTTTCTGTAGTGAGTGTGTATGGATACTGACACCTACGACTATATTTCATATGTCTTACTATATATTTATATATATGTATGTGTACATATACATACCTTCTTACGTGTACATTACCTTACATTATTATGTACAAGCTAACAATTAGCAGGGCTGTTTCTGTTAACACTGAACTAGTGTGGGAATCCAGTAATTCGGCCATTAAAACTCTACATGAAATGCTTTGGGTAGTACACCTCCTATATTGCCTTTATATTGATTCCTACTATTATATGTTATATTTATTTTAGCACTATGTTCTTGTATGGCAGTCATGGCTTAGTGGTAGGTCATACAGACTAATGTTACCTGGGTTTGAGACTGGCAGTGGGAATTTATTTTTCTTTCCAAACTTTCAAAATGAGTACAGGATCTGTCAATCAAAGTGCTGAAGCCACCTTTAAGCAGTTAAAAGGGTTAGTAGGTCTCACAGGGGTCAGGCTGTGTTGCAGATTCTGGCTGCTGCATTTATCTTCACTGTTTCCTGTAGTGAGTGTGTATGGATACTGACACCTATGACTATATTTCATATGTCTTACTATATATTTATATATATGTATGTGTACATATACATACCTTCTTATGTGTACATTACCTTACATTATTATGTACAAGCTAACAATTAGCAGGGCTGTTTCTGTTAACACTGAACTAGTGTGGGAATCCAGTAATTCGGCCATTAAAACTCTACCTGAAATGCTTTGGGTAGTACACCTCCTATATTGCCTTTATATTGATTCCTACTATTACATGTTATATTTATTTTAGCACGATGTTCTCATATGGCAGTCATGGCTTAGTGATAGATCATACAGATTGATGTTACCAAGGTCCTGGGTTCGAGACTGGCAGTGGGAGTTTATTTTTCTTTCCAGGTTTTCAAAAGGAGTACAGGACCTGTCATTCAAAGTGCCATAAAGGCACTTTTAAGCACTTAAAACCAGGTCTGCGCTCATTTGCGCGGAGCTCACGCATGCGCACTAGCGGTGAGCTCGGCGCACACAAGCGCACACCCACGCTATTTTCTTTGAAAGAAAAGAAGAAGGGGTGACAGGAAAGTGGTGAAAAAGGGGTCACAAAGAGGGTAAGACAGTAGAGAAACAAGCGTGGGATTTGCAGGAAGGATGTGGGTAAGGCCCATAGATGCCCATGTCTTTAGCAGCAACAGCTGTGTATTTCTATGTATTTTGGTGGGACATTTGAAACCTTCCACCCCTGAGAGAGGTGTCAGGACAACATTAATATCTGTTGTAAAGCCAATTGTAATTAACAGTTTCAATGTCCAGCGGACATGTGTGCGACATGGACAGCTATGTATGGGGCATAATTTTTTTGTGGGTACAGAGTGCCCTTTTTTTTTTTCAGGTGAGAGTGGTATGTCAGGTGAAGGAAGTCGGTATAGCTGGGGGGATAGGTTGGGTAGGTTAACAGACAAGACAGACAAGACGCATACAGGGGCGGTGTATGACACAAGTGGGGGGGTTACACAATTGACAGGGACGGAGGTTGGGATATCCAAGGCGCATGAGCCCACAGATGGCAACAGTGGAACTGATATCCCCACCCATAGGTAGTTGCCACTGTTCCTTCACAGCCCAGGACAGGGCTGTGCTGGGGGCTGTGCAGGCGGGACAACGGGCATGCCCGTAAGCTGTGCCACCCGAGCCTCGAGTTGGCGTAGGGGCCCAAGAACAGAGTCTTGGATCGCCCTTCGCACCACAGACCGGACACCTTGGAGGGTGAGTGGACGTACTCCTCCGGCCACGCTTGCAGAGGGGGGACGGGCCCCATCCCCTGCAGCGCTTCCACCTGAAGGTGGCACAGGGCCACCGGAGGAGGGTCCAGCCTGGGCACTAGTGCCAGGTGCAGTCGCCAGCTGAGGTGGGAGAGGTGGGTCCACTGGGACCTGCCTTCCCAAGCGTTCTAGGTTTGTGGGTATGTTATGTTAGTTTGGGTTAGTGGCATATTATTCCATTCCAATTAGTTGTAACAGCATGCATTGGTATTCCCATTAAACAAACACCCAGATATTAACACCATTGAACAACGGGCATATCAATATCACATGCATTATTTGAACGGAAATACACAATCAAACAACATGCAGGGTTGATTAATGGCAACAGGCCATCAGGTTTGCAGGTATGAACAGGGCACATGCACAAACAGACATGCATATATTTGTGAACAGGACAAATGTCCATGGTTAATGAAATGTTCACATACCAATATTTAGTGAGTGTTTTAATTTGCAATTATAGGGTGGGGTGAAGAAAGAAAATGATGACACATTCATAAGTTATACATTGATATACATTTGTAATAGGTACACAATTAACTTGAGGCTGATGTTTCAAAATGATTTTTATTTGACTGTCATGCTAGACCTGTTACAGATACATCACTATCCTAGTTATTTTGAATTTGATCAGATACATCATCCTGCTACACTTCGATGACAGGACAGGGGACAACTATGGCTGTTTAGTTTGTCAGACAATCATTCATTCTATCTGCAAATTGTTTACTGTCATCACCATATACAGATTTTGGCTTAAACATTCAAGATTTAGACACACTGAAATCAGTTTGGGATGTTAATTTGTAATTCCCACATGCATTTAGTTCTGTGGAGACACACTCAGGCTTATATATTCGGGGGTTATTACTACTTTATTTATTGATACATGACCCTTTCTGTCACTCTCACACATCCTGCAATTTCACAGTTCAGGTTGGTACTTCTAGGCTTTGTTCACATATTAGACCTGTGGTGATTCAAACACTTTCCAGCAGCCTCACTTCTGTCATGATTCAGCATTTCAACAGGGGATATATCTCACATGTGATTACCTTGGATTCTGAAGCTGTACTCTTGAGACTACTGCAGGTTATACTATATTTAATTAATGGTGGGACATCTGTATTACAGCACTATTTATTTCTATCAATTATATTTCCAGTTACACTTGCATACTGCTGAACTTGTTGCAGCCATACCTGCAGACTTTCACTTCTTGCTTGCACATTATATTTCTTTTAATCAATACAGTGCAGTGTTCTGATAAGTGCTACACTGTAATATTTATTTACAAGTACTATGTGGGGTTACTAACCTGCATGGTGGCGCAGCCGCACCAGCCTGCGGTCATGCGCCCTTCGGTTCGCAGAGCGGACACCTGCAGCTGTAATACAAAACAAGTAATATTGGAATACACATCTCCATGGTATCAGCTAGTTGAATTCCTTACATACATAAGTAAAATGTAACTTACTCAGTGGTGGGGCGTTGGGCATATCCCGGGCCTCCTGGATCCATTGGGTCAACTGGTCTTGCTTACGCCACTTCAGGTCCGCATGGTGGTGACGGACCTGCTCACCAGTGCGTGGTATGCCAGTAGCACTAGTAAGATCATGAGCCAACTGGTCCCATGCCTCCGCCCTGTACGCTCCCCATGAGACCTGGCCCTGCATGAGTTGGGCCTCATGATGGTGAACTAAGAGCCAGACCATGTATCTGGACTCCTCAACTCCCCACCACTGTGCTCGAAAGCAACGTCCCTCCCCTACTCCACTCATTCTGCCTGCAGGTCTGTTCTACAATCGGTTCTGCTGTGTATTCCTGCCTATGAGGCTTATATATGCCGATTTTCCTGCACATTTCTATGATTGGCCGTTTTGGAATTGTATCTACTTCACAGAAACTGCTTTATCATGCTCCATTCTGGATTATATCCTATATATATGCTATTTCTGCATTTTTAAGTACTGCTGTCATGGCTTAGTGGTTTAGTACCTTGACTCTAGTGTATGGTATCCTGGGTTCGAATCTGACCACTGATTTTTAATTTTCAAGACTGTCTAGAAATGAGTTGAGGACCTGTCAATCAAACATGCCAAAAGCACTTTTAAGCACTTAAAACCAGGTCTGCTCTCATTTGCGCGGAGCTAATGCATGCGCACTGGCAGTTAGCTTGTGGGAGCGGCGCGCAAATGGTGTGCGCTGGGATAAACGTTAATTGGATGGTGACACACATGTTAAGCTGAGCACAGCTAGTTGCACACAGTTTGAGCCTGTTAAACCAGTGCTTAGCTACGGGCAAGCAATTTGCAGCTTTTTAAACACTACTCAGCTACAAGCACTCTGTCTCACTGCAACTTAGCTATCAGTACATTTCTAAATATTTTTATTATTGTGTTACTTCAAAATATATGCTCCATTTCATTCCATTTTACAAAATGATATACTTTTAAATTTGTACAATACTGTCAGGGCCCTTTATAGTGCTTATTGACAAAAAAAAAAGGCTGTTGTTTGGGTTCGAACCCTGCCTGCCTACTCTTAAGCCGGCAACTCTACCGCTAAGCTATTTCTTCTTGGCTTACTTTGCATATTTAGTTCTCATATCCTTCTCCACCGCCTGCTAACTGCAATTGTGCTAGTAGCACACCCGCGCACACGAGCGCACACAGGAGCACACATTTACAGGTTTTAAAAAAAATAAAACAGTTTTTATTTTCATTTTATAGCATCTGTTCACTTTGTACACTGATGGTCTGTGGGGGAATGTGTTGTGAAGTGTGTTTATTTACATTTCCATGGCCTCTCTCGTGGCTGTTTACTTTCAGCCATTCTACACTTCCGGGGGCGTGTCCGCATGCAGGGCTTAGCCTACGGACACGTCCCCTACTCTCTTACAAGGACCGTGTAAGAGTTACAGTGTGATTCAGCATGTCTCATGCACCTCATGCATATGCATGACATGCTGACATCACACCGTTTAACTGCAGCCTCCGTGTAAGAGTTATAACTCTTACACGGAGGCTTCCTGAATCTGGCCTATAGTCTGTTTATGATTCCAATCCTGCTAAATCGGCCATCAGTCCTGTGTTGGGCTGAATGCCCTCCCTATACCTTCAGGTATACTGAGGGTTTCTCATCGTACTCAGTGGGGATCCTGGAACTAGCAATGGTATGGTGGGAGACTTTGCCTTCGGTCAAGCTGGACATGGAGTATCACAAATGAGTCTAGCCTGACCAATGCTCCTTCTCTACTCTCATCATAAAGCAGTAAAGTTTCCATGTTTTTCTATGTCCCTTGTTTCCTGGTGGGCCTGGTGATCAGAAGCATGTCTAACTTTATCTTTCTGTCTTTGTCTTGCAGCCTGATTGTTTCTTTTTGCCATGAACTGAGGTCATTTTCTAGAAGCAAGTAGAACTCCATTCTTAGCCTCCTTCTTAGCCATCCAGTATTCCTTCGTGGCCTAGTCTGTCTTTTCCATGTCCCACTTAGTCCTGCACTCATCCGTTCCTTTACTTCCTCAGTCACCCCTTTTTAAGTACCTTATTTCTATCACTTGCTTGGCCACATATTTGTTCTGTAGTCATCCCACATGCTGTTTTGAGGTGTTGCCATTTTTCTTCATCTAAGTCTGTTTCTTCCTCTACTTGTCTTGGGGTAATTGAGCGCTGAGTACTATCTTGTTCATTCTCACCTTTTAAATGTCTTCCATTAATGGGTGAATTTCAGATGGAAACATTCAGCATGATTTGGGGGAAAGATCCCCACAGAAGCACAAGTAGATAATGCAATGGCAGGAGATAATGCATTGACCGGAGGCCAGGATCTAACCTTGTTCCTTGTGCACGGGAGGTGAACACCTTAACCGCTTCGCTATCTGGTCTGACTCCCTCTCAGGGCAATAAAAATATCCATTTTCAATCTGTTAAGCTTTCACCAGTGATGAGAATCAAACCTTGCACAGTGTATGTGAAAGGCTTATACCTTAACCACTGTACCATTGACCTTTTGGGTGAAAACAAGCTTAAAAAAGGGGTTTTCAGCTTCATGATTCTCATTGCATATCAGTCTAGTCAGACATATGGGTCAGTAGTTTCCTGAATCTATTCATGGCCCATCCCTGTGCAAAGAGATAATTGGTGTTGTCCTTCACTGTACTGGAGCAAAGCCTGCCTGGGGACTGCACTTAAATAGAGAACTGAATTGGTGTGCTAAACCATGGTTGAGCTATTTACAAGGCACCCTAGGATTCCATCAGAGTTCATAGATGCTGTGTCTCTAGCTTTAGAGAGTGCAGTGACGACTTCTTTTGTGATATCAGGCAAAGGAATCGTTGGTGAAATTTCATCAGAAGTGACCTGAGGTGATAAAGGGGTGAACTTTTTGTTGAATGTAAATGCCAGCACCTTTATTATGTCTTTTAGTTGAATATTAGCACTGTTGTCTTCAGCCAGCTTAGCGCATTTTTGAGTGTTTCTCTTAAGGTTTCTGACCTAACTAAAAATTCTTTACAGTTATCCTTTGCACAGAAAGCTATTTTATTCTCCTATTTAGCTTTTGCAGACTTGACTAGTTTCTTGATTTGTCTGTTGATACTAATGTGGGATGTTTTTTCCTTTGAACACTCTCCCGGTTAGTTTTAGACAGAAATTTCTGCCTTCTGTTATATAGTCTGTTTATGATTCCGAGCCTGCTAAATCGGCCATCAGTCCTGTGTTGGGCTGAATGCCCTCCCTGTAACTTCAGGTATACTGAGGGTTTCTCATCGTACTCAGTGGGGATCCTGGAACTAGCAATGGTATGGTGGGAGACTTTGCCATCGGTCAAGCTGGACATGGAGTAGCACAAATGAGTCTAGCCTGACCAATGCTCCTTCTCTACTCTCATCACAAAGCAGTAAAGTTTCCATGTTTTTCTATGTCCCTTGTTTCCTGGTGGGCCTGGTGATCAGAAGCATGTCTAACTTTATCTTTCTGTCTTTGTCTTGCAGCCCGATTGTTTCTTTTTGTCAAGTACTGAGGTCATTTTCTAGAAGCAAGTAGAACTCCATTCTTAGCCTCCTTCTTAGCCATCCAGTATTCCTTCATGGCCTAGTCTGTCTTTTCCATGTCCCACTTAGTCCTGCACTCATCCTTTCCTTTACTTCCTCAGTCACCACTTTTTAAGTACCTTATTTCTATCACTTGCTTGGCCACATATTTGTTCTGTAGTCATCCCACATGCTGTTTTGAGGTGCTACCATTTTTCTTCGTCTAAGTCTGTTTCTTCCTCTACTTGTCTTGGGGTAATTGAGTGCTGAGTACTATCTTGTTCATTCTCACCTTTTAAATGTCTTCCATAAATGGGTAAATTTCAGATGGAAGCATTCAGCATGATTTGGGGAAAACATCCCCACAGATGCACAAGTAGATAATGCATTGGTCGGAGGTCAGGATCAAACCTTGTACCTTGTGCATGGGAGGCGAACACCTTAACCGCTTCGCTATCTGGTCTGACTCCCTCTCAGGGCAATAAAAATAGACATCATCAATCTGTTAAACTTTCACCAGTGATGAGAATCAAACCTTGCACCTTGCATTTGCAAAGCTTATACCTTAACCACTGTACCATTGACCTTTTAGGTGAAAACAAGCTTAAAAAAGGGGGTTTTCAGCTTCATGATTCTCCTTGCATATCAGTCTAGTCAGACGTATGGGTCAGTAGTTTCCTGGATCTATTGATGGCCAAGCCCTGTGCAAAGGGATAATTATTGCTGTCCTTCACTCTACTGGAGCAAAGCCTGCCTGGAGAATGTGATTAAATAGAGAACTGAATTGGTGTGCTAGACCATGGTTGAGCTATTTACAAGGCACCCTGGGGTTCCATCAGGGTTCATAGATGCTGTGTCTCTAGCTTTAGAGAGTGCAGTGACGACTTCTTTTGTGATATCAGGCAAAGGAATTATTGGTGAAATTTCATCAGAAGTGACCTGAGGTGATAAAGGGGTGAACTTTTTGTTGAATGTAAATGCCAGCACCTTTACTATGGGCAGGATTCAGGAAGGCTTACACGGAGTTTAAGAGTAGTGTAAGCCTCCGTATAAGCCTCCCGATCCAGGATCAGCCCAAACCTCCGTGTAAGAGACAGCTAACACGTCTCTTACACGGACTGGGCGTGGAAATGCTCAATACCTCATTTGCAGCTCAAAGATATGCAAATGAGATATTTGAGAGATCCAGGAAGCCTAAACCAGTCCGTGTAACAGATGTGTTAGCTGCAGAAATGTACTCAGCTGACAACTGAGTACATTTCTGCAAAATTGACAACGGAGCTATGTCAGCTCCAAATAAAGGGTGCATATGTTTCATTTAGCATGCCAATGGCCAAATATCTGGCCATTGGCATTAAAAAGTGTTGCAAAACTATTTAAAATAACTTTTTTTTTAAGTGGAATTTTCATGTGTAACTGCAGCGCACCCGCATAAGCGGTGCGCTGCTTAAAACTGAAAACCGAAGCTTTTAAGCCCACAATTGTGGGTTTAATGTATTACATGGAATGACAATGCAGGGACTAGCAGACCAAAAACAATATGGCCTCCGTGTAGTGGTTGCCAAGGGGGGGAAGCTCCGTGTAAGAAATGTAACTAAGCATTACTAGGCAATCCTATGTAAATGAGGGTTACAATACTGAATCACACTGCCACATTGGTAATGAGCACTTTCCGAGTAGTGCAAGAGTTACAGAAGGGGGAGAAACAGAGTAAGAGGTAGGTGACATCACGGGGGGGAAATGATAGAAATAAATGTATCAGATTGGAGGGCAGTGTAACGTGACAGATGACAGACAGACATCAGGGAGAGAGGTGTGTCCCAACAGAACACTAGGAAAGTCAAGAAATAGAGGGTGCACACTATCCCTACACTCAAACTTTCTTGATATACGTGCATGCGCGCGTGTGTGTGCGCGTGTAAGGCAGGTTCAACATGTGAGAGCACGTTGCAAACCGTTTACAACGGTTTGCGTGGGCGTGCACATGTGTAAGGCTGCGTGCGCGCGTTTTAACATGAATCAGCCAAGTTCACACCGTGTAAGGATGTGTGCGCGCGTTTAACACCGTGTAAGGATGTGTGCGCGCGTTTAAGTAACTGTGAGCGTGCTTAAGCTGGTGTGCACATTGCTACCCCTGAGGAAACAGAGAGGAAAAAGGAAACAACCAGAATACAGGGAAGCTGCCAGAGGAGACTGCTGAAGTTAATTGGTGCGAACAATTGGAAGCAGGCAATTACACAGGCAGATCAGACGCCCAACCCAGCACTTAAAACACTGCAAACAGCAGTGCAGGGTGTTTCTCACAAGAGATACTGCAAGAAAGGAGTAAGCTATCAGAATTGAAAACTGAAAAAAGCTGAACTCAGCGCAGAAATGCTAGGGGCTGCCATAGCTGTTATAATCAGGCATAGGCGAATTGCTGAGGGTGGTGACAATGCAGATGCTGACAGACAACCCAGAGTGAGGAGAAGGAGAAGAGTATACAGGCCCAGGGTCACCTACCATGAGTTACATGAGCTGGAGATAGTAGAGCACTACAGAGTGGACAGAGACCTTCTGCAGCAAATTGTTGAGCTGTGCAGGCCACGTCTCACACACAGAACCAAGAGAGGGGAACCCATCCCAGTGGAAACCAAGGTATGTGTTGGCCTAAGAATACTAGCAACAGGTACCTTCCAGAGACCAACTGGTGATATGATGGGGATATCACAGGCATCAGCCTCCAGGGTACTGCACCAGTTCCTGGATGCCATGTCAGCACATGTCGGTGATCATGTATATTTCCCCAATGCCCGTGAGGTATTGGCCAGCAATATGCGTCCAGCAAATAGCGGGCTACCCTGAGGTACTGGGTGCAATAGACTGCACGCACATATGCATCAAAGCACCAGCTGGAGAGCGGGGTAGAGCCTATATTAACCACAAGGGCTTCCCCTCCATCAACTGCCAGGTCGTGTGTGATGCCCAGGGCATAATAATGAATGTGTGTGCTGGCTGCCCTGGGAGCTACCACGATTCCCACATCTTGCATCTGACGCAGCTGTACCAATCATTTGCCAGTGGGGACTTCCCACACGGACACCTAGTGGGGGATGCAGGTTATGCACTTGAGGCGTGGCTGATGACACCCATCAGAAATGCACACACACCTGAACAGGAACGCCATAATGATGCACACGCACAAACACGTAATGTCATAGAGCGTGTGTTTGGGCTGCTCAAGTCATGGTTCTGGTGTCTGGACACATCTGGTGGAGCCTTGCAGTACACACCAACTACATGTACCCAAATGATCATGATATGCGCTATGCTACATAATATGATCCTGCGGAAACAGCTGCAGCAGGACCAGCATAGGGCTGGGCCAAACATACCCCCACCATTGCCAAGGCCACCACATGCAGAGGGTGACTCAGAGGAGGAACAACCTGACCTTGCCCCAGTAGGCAGAAGAAGGCGTGCCCAGTATGCCCTGGCCTTGGCAAAGAGGCAACGCATAGCACATACACTTGGTCAGTAGGAACACTGGGACTGATACCCGCTCTGACTCACTCATATAGTAACAAGGATGCCTAACATGACACAACCTGCTTCCAAACATGTACAGGGAGTGAAGTATGTGCATCCGACAGAGGCAGCCCTGCAGCACCACCTGAGGCATGAATGTCATGTGTTAAGTAATGTAACAGCATATACCATATGCAAACCTGAGGACCCTGACTAACATCCACCCTCATCAATCATGAACCACAAAAACAACCAACCTCCATAGGTACCACAAGGTATAGGAACCTAGATGTAATGCTACCCAATGCCAGAAGTATAAACAGCAAGATGCGTGCAGTGTAAACGCACACAGTATAGAGAATGTAGATATCAGTGCTGTAATAGAAAACTGGGTCAAAGCCCACATCAGCACCCTAACACCACCAAGTCACACCTCATACAGTGATGTACAGCTGCAAAACATGGAACAAGCTACAAAATGAGGGTGACTAGCAATAAATGTCATGGATAACCACACCCCCATGTTGGTACCACAACAAGAAGCAGCATGGATTAGCCATGGTAACAAAGCTAAAAACCAAATGAAAGGGTGACCCAGGAAATAAAATGTCATGCGACTAAAACCACAACCCCTATGTT